>NC_056733.1:303038987-303108987 GCF_019279795.1 Protopterus annectens
CGACCATATGATGTTCGAACTTTTAAAAGTTTGATTATGTAATATAGATGCCACCTGTGTGCCCTGTTCAATCACTGCCTCACCTCAGGCTTTGTCCCTACCGAATGGTGAACTGCTACAGTCATCCCTTTCCACAAAGGAGGAGTGATTACAGACCCTGGGAACTATCGCCCCATTAGCCTGACGACTCTGATATGTAAAGCTATGGAACGTATCATCATGGACCTAATAAACAAGGATATAGGGAATCTCCAAACTCTGGATCCCACACACTTTGGTTTTGTGAAGTGTAGATCATGCCTGTGCAACATGGTCAACTTCTTTGAGTCAGTCACCAGAGCTGTGGATAAAGGCAAAGTGGTTCATACAGCCTACCTTGATCTGGCCAAGTCCTTTAACACCATTCCCCACTCAGGAATCATAGAAAAACTCACTAAGCTAGGCATCAACTCCTATATCACTAGGTGGGTTGCAAACTGGCTCACAGGTAGAACCCACAAAGTGAAAGTAGCTGACTCCAAGTCAGACTGCAGACCAGTTACGAGTGGAGTCCCACACGGTTCGGTCCTGGGTCCTCTCCTGTTTGGTATGTACTTCTCTGAAGTCCAGGCCAACACAAAGGAACTCTGGCTGACAAAGTTCACAGACAATTGGAAGTTGGGAGCTATTATTAACTCCCCGGTTGATGCTAACATCCTAAAGAAAGGCCTCACTGAGACCGACTGGTGTCAGAACCATGGTCTTAAGCTCAATGCCAAAAAATGTGTCTGCAATCCCTTTGGGGAAAAGCCCAGTTCCCATGAATTACCACATCAATGGTAGTCCACTGAACACAGAAGGCATTATAAGAGATCTGGGAACACAGGCTGACAGCAACCTCTCTTTTGACCACCACATTGCCACTGAGGTCAGAAAGTCCTTCTATGTGGCACATCTCATTACTAAGGGTTTTGCATCCAGGAAGAAAGAGGTCATTGTCTCCCTCTACTCTTTCCTCATTAGTCCAATCACTGAGTACAATGCGCCCCAGTTGGCATGTACCTCACTAAACACCTGCAACAACTGGAGAGGCAGCAAAGGTACCTCACAAAGAAGATCCTAGGCCTTAAACATTTGTCCTATATGGACAGTCTATAAAAACTCCAACTATTCTCTGTCTCATATCACCTACTTAGAGGCGATTTCTGCTTGACTTACAAAGTCATGTCTGACCCAGCTCTGTTAGAAATGCTACATCTAAAGAAATCCCAATCCGTCTGCACCACATTCTCCAGAGACCTCAACCTCATTACCACAATCAACAGAACATGCTGGAGGGACAGGTTGATAACCCAGAAACTGCCCATGCTATGGAATAGACTTCCCATATATGTTAAGCAGAGCACCTCACTGGACCTCTTCAAGAGAAATCTTGATGAGTGGATGGGAAATAGAAAATTCACCCCAGGGATCACTCCAATGGCTTTACTTGACAGAGACACTGTGAACTAAAGTCAGATGGCACAATGCTAAGGTAATCCTATGGGCTAGGCTTGTAAAGGCTCCAGGACCATTAGCCTAGTACACACCTATGAAAACACACTTCTTTGAACAAGGGAAACCCAAGACCCACTTCAGTGAAAGTGTACTTTCATGAAAATCACTTTACAGAAGCACTGTACATTGGGGATAAGGAAATATACCTTTTCCCCACTGTAGTGAGTTATTTCCTTATCCTCACTGTACCATGCTTTGATAAAGTGATTTTTGCGAAAGTGCACTTATGGTTAAGTGCACTCTCGCTAAAGTGGTTCTCGGCTTTCTCTTGTTCAAAGAAGTGTGTTTTCAAACAAGAGAAGTAGCCCCATTTATATATATATATATATATATATATATATATATATATATATATATATATATATATATATATATACACACACACACACATACACACACCCATACATACATCCAGACACACACACACACACACACACACACACATATATATATATATATATATATTTTTTTTTTTTTTTTTTTTTGTGAAATTAGACATTCCATGATGTATTCTAGTTGTAAATAATTTACAGAGCTTTTTTAACCACTGGACATGAGCGTTTATGAGCAACATTACATTTCTACAGTATTGCACTGTGAGCCCATGTAGAGCAGGGTATCTGAAAGGATGCAGTCATTCACTCAGATTATCTAGATACTAAAGTGCTCCAGTGTCGGCAAGTAATCATTAACTAATATGCTTCACAGAAGAAGACAAAAAAAACCCCACTACTAATTTAGAATAATTACAGCTTTTTTCTTCTTTTTTTTTCTTCTCATGATATGTCTCTGTCAACAGTCATTTCCCAGAACCCCCCCCCCCCCCATTAACAGCTTCACCTTCCCAAAATTTGCCTTACTCAGACTAGGGCCCTGCACCAACAGGTGATGAAATCTAATCCAGTATACATACATAGAGGCCTTATTCCTGCAGATTACGGCTCTGCACCAACAGATGATGAAATCTAATCCAGTATAAATACATAGGTGAATACACAGATGAACGCTAGGCTAACTGCACTGAAGGGCCATTTTAAGTCTAGCCAATAACCCAAGGTCAGAATCAAACCCTGTACCTTGTGTCTATGATGCAAAAACCTTAGTAAGCGGCTGGGAAAAGTGTGTGGAGAGAAGATATGGGTGTTCCTGGTACAGTACAATCCTGACAGATGCAGAGGACTTTTTTTTAACTGTCTAAGAACTATCCTGGCCATATCCTATTGTATATAACATATGGGCACAACTGTAGACTATTGTCACTGGTTTCTAGCAATGATTGTGAGTCTTTGACTTCATACTCTGTAATCCCCCCGACTGATTGCTCAGGCACTGGGTTCACTAATCAAACTTGAGTTGCCTGGATCAAAGTCAGGGCTCCACCCCTATTGGACATAAAGCTAGCCACACTGAGTTTATATATGTATGAAGTAGTTATTACAAAGCAGATTATCAGAAGAAGCAAAGTCACATGGTTTGCACATATTTTCTTGTGACATGCTGAGCATCCATTTTCACCTGATTAGAATGAATCTTGCAAGATGTCCATGAAAAAACAGGCTTTTTCTACAGCAAGGGAAGAAGATGCAGGATAAAGGTTAACAGTTTTGGTCCTATTTTAGTGGTTATTGTATAATGTATAGAAAGGAAAGCCTTGAACAATGTTTCTTATTTTTAATAAACTACTGTCTCAAAATGGAAGAATGAATCATGCCTTTCTTTATCCCTCAGAATGTGCAGTTCCACACCATGATGCTGTGTGAAACTTGAACTAGAAGCACACTATTCTGTTATTTCAAAATCAATACATAAAGAAACAGCTGAAATGCAAAACAGAGAGCTGTACAGAAACAGACAGTGTTAATACCCCTCCAAGGATGACAGAAAAATGATGGTTGTGACTATTTACCAAAATAAAAAAAAAAACATGAATGCTAAGTTTTGTCCTTTCACATTGTAGTGATATACTATTTTATATATATATATATATATATATATATATATATATATATATATATATATATATATATATATATATATATATATATATATATATCTATACATACACACACACACACACACATACACACATAAAACAAATACATGTATAACAGACAGAGACACACACACACATAAAATGGGGTAAAACTAGTAATGTAAAAATGACAACTACTGTAGCACTAAATGTTGCATGATTTACTAGCTTGATCCTTGAGATTTATATGATTTGTAAGTTTCCAAAGTAGTTGCCAGTTTCAATGAATTGGAAGTTTAAAGCAAAAGGAAAAAAAAGATGTTATCCCTGGTGTCTTAATAGCATCCCTCCACCCATCCATGCAGTTAAAGTATTCCCGTGTGGCAAGTATTCTCATGCGACCCAATATTGCAGGCTTTGCTCATTAGTCTAGGGGTGTATGGAGGTATGACAGCCAGCCTAGCCCTCCCCAATATATATATATACACACACACACACACACACACACACACACACACACACACACACACAGCCACAGATGGCTCTTGTATTGCCCGGTGCCTGCTCCCAATGTAACGCCCCACCACCCCTTCAGCTTTTAGGTAAAGAGCAAACAAAAAAAATGCCATTACTAAAAATAATGAAGGAATGACACCTTATAACACACTGTGCCTGGAGCGACTACTCCCTTTGCCCCACCCTTGTTATGCTACTGCACACAGCCCCCTTCCCACCCAGTTGTACTCACAAACACACACACACATTCACCCATACATGCAAACACACATACACATACCCACACCCGCACACATCTCACTAACATACCTCACTACCCTCCCCAAACTGCTATCTCCCAGGTAGACACACATACACTCACAGATATACTCACACATGTAGTCCCTCGCATATACTCACTCATATACTCCTTAACACCACCTGTCCGACACTTACCTCTACTTCAGTGGATGAACATGGCCTTTTAACATGGGTTAAAAGTTCATTACCATGAGTGGCCAGCAGCAGACATGCTAATCTATGCAGATGAGCAATTCCCTGATTCACTCAGCTGTGTAAATGTCGCATGGCAGACAGTTCCGAGGGGAGTGCACAGGACTAATTAGCATATGCCTCTCCCCCATACTGTCACATGTAGCATAGCCACTGAGATAGCCCACCACTGTGCAGTACATCTTTGTGTTGTGCAACACAGTGGTAGGGCTGTCATTAAAGTAGAAATGGTTTCCACAAGGTGTATTGAACCCATTCACTTTATGTTGTTTTATTTGTTGTACAAATTGCAACAACAGCCTGCAGCAGATACTGCAGCTACATTTTACTGCATTAATAATGTTTAAGTATTGAAGAAAAAGGGGATGAATGGTCACAAAGCTGTAAAGAAATACACAGTGTGGTTACTCAACCCAGGAGAAATAAGTCGTAGAAAACTCATGGTATCACAATAAAGTAATAAAAAACTAAATACAATTTATTTAAAAAGTATTAACATTTCCATTTGTTTCTTTTTAGTATGATTAACAGGTTTTATACTGGAAAGGGAAATAATAACATTGAGACAAACCAAAAAGAAAATATCCTTAAAGGAAAATTAAGGAAGAAATCAAAGAGAAACCTGAAAACAAAGAAGCAATTTAGAACAGAATGGATGTAGAAGCACGACTGAAAATGCAAAGTAATGGAAAGGAATACAATATTAAGTCGGACAGATGAAGGGTACAGAACAGAATGCAAGGCTCTCTGAGCCAGGTGTAGGCAGTTGAGACGAGGAGCTGGAAGGCAGAAGAAGCAAAGACTATCGTGCATACCTCTCAACTGTCCAGAAGTTTGCAGAATGTCTACTTTTTCCTCATATTTTTGGACTATTCCTCATAAAATGTGTGGTTTTCTGGCAAATTAGTGAGGACTGACATTCTAAATAATGCCAGCATTTGAATTTCAGACTATATCTTTAAGAAAATACAGGACAAAACAAGACTCATTTTTCTACCAACTTTCTTTTTATAAGAACAATATTTTAAAACCTGTCCCTGATTTCGGGTCTTCGTCTTGCCATTATTTTGTCTTTTTCAAGAATTCGTGCACTTTGATATTGAGAGGTATGCTATTTAGAGAAGAAAAAAAGGGTTTGTGAGCTGACTATGTTTGAGCCGGGTATTGCTACTAGGGAGAAATAGATTGACAGGATTGTCTTTGCTTGCAGACATAGCCATAGGAACCTAAAGAAAAGAAACAAACAGGTGTCAGTAAACAAGAAACAACATTTTGAACTGTATCTTTTTACAACAGCTGAATTAAAGTGAGTGATACCCACCTAAATGAATACAATGTTTCTGAATCTAGGGGAAAAAACAGAATGGAATCAAGTTAAGTTCATGAAGAAATAACAGGAGTATGAACTGTGTAAGAAATTTTAATATCAGTCACCTGTAGATAAAACGCAGGCCTGATAGCAGAGACATTCTGAAAGAAAAAAGAAAAAACAAAGGACCCCAAATTAGAATGATTTGGATCCTACTATAACAACAAAAGTCTTCCAAAAGAGTTTATTACTGTCTGAACTGTGTGACCTGTATGAATTACTTACTGAAGAAAAGAAAGCTGTATTTGCATGTAATCTTCCTTCCCATTGGCTGATTAAACTACTCCCAAGGGGATGAGGCCATAGTGTCTTCCTGTTAGAAATGCTGTGATAAAAACATCTGCTTGGTAACTAGTGGATAACCTGCTTCAACATTTATCAAGGCCTATTGGTTTGGAAACTTAGGACTAAACAAGTATCCTAATATAAACATTACAATTTACACCTGGAAGAGGGTGTCTGGAATGATAAAAACGAATGTGTCAGTGGATTGTCTGAAAACTGGATTCAGCCAAATGCACTTTGATGAACATGGTAGCAAAGTAAGCCATATCAATTTCATCTGTTAATTCATTCTCACATTGCTGTATGATGTGAATTGGTCCAAGGACTCATTTAAGCCATGATTCAGGTAATACAAACAAACACAATACAAAAGTCAGCAGTACAATAAAATTAAAAGAATTACTACAACAATAAGCAACAAGTAAAATAATAATGTATTATTTATTGAGAATGCACATCACTGGGTATAATTTAAACTATGCACATATAAGTAATCAAAGCAAATATTTGCAAAATTGAAGTATGTAAGAAAAATATCAAGGAAGACATTGTGGCAAGTTAAGCACAAAATGAATATATTTCTAGTTAATCATAAACTTGTAAACATTCATTAAGGCATGTTAATTGCACGTTACTACACCGCATAATTTTAAAATGCAAAAATAAAAGGCAAAGCGTTGAATCAACAGACATGTACGTCCATTGTTCATATTCCTGTACTTTGGAAGTCACCCTAATGTGTGTAAAAAATGGTTAGATATTTCAGAATTTCTATCTGGCTATTATTTTTCAGTCAGGCTGGTATTTTACAGTCAAAGACGATGAACAGGCAGCAAAGTACTTTATTACAAAACTATTATCACTTTTAGTACTTCATCTAAAACAGACTTCTTCTGACGTAACCAGCAGCTGACAAGACAGTTTTTGAAAACAGATATCATTCAGGCACTGGTCGACACATAATTCCCACATACAGCATCTAGGGGAATGCATGGAATTCCTGTACTAATGGACACTAAGGAATGTGTAGCTCTTACCATAATTGCTACTGGGATCTTACAGAGACAAACAGGGGACACACTGAGTATATCACGTACATGTCAGCTTGCAGTATACTCAGAGTGTCTCTCAATAGGATACTTCCACATCTGTTTGAGAGAGCTACTGTCATGTATGTCTTCTATGAGCAGCCAGCCTCCTGGAAGTACTGGGTGTTATCAGTTGCACACATGTGGCAATAAAAGCCATGCATTGTATGTGTGGAAAATGGTATGCCAATAAGAATGGCTACCCTCGTTGATGACATCCATTGGTAAACCATGTGAAATCACTAAACTGTAGTGTAATGCCATGAATGTGCAAATAAAAAACATCACAGAGCATGCAGTGGGACTGCTAAAGGTACTGTTCTTCTGCTGCATCTGTCCGGATATGCATGGGGTGGGGCTATGTAGTATGCCACACCCAGTAATTGCAAGATGCTTGAAAAATGCTGTACGATACACAGTAAATGAAGCATGCGTCATCTTTCCATCCAGGAAACATCCCAGCCAACACATAAGCACCATCCAGTGACAACAGTGCGGCCAAGAAACAATGAGCAACAGCCACACTATAACCCCCAAGATACTGACAAGCACAGTGCCTAGCAGCAGAGGTGAGGAGGCAGAATCAATTACACCTGTGGGAAACATATGTATTCGCATTAATGGCCTGTCAGAACACAGTATGCAGATGTTGTACAGACATAAATCTTGGTTACTAACCTGGTGTATCTCTCTCTCAGAATTGTGAGGGTTGACCACTCATAAAACCTGTATCCACTCCTCCAGGCATAATGATTGTGCCATTAGCATCGTCATGCAGCAACACTAGTAATTCATTTAGGATTACAGTGGAAGGTAGCCCCTCCTTCAGTAGCTAACCTCTCTACTGCTATGCTGCATGCTTCCTCAATGGCTCCCTGATCTTATTACTGACTGCACTGTGTGATTCCAGCCACCAACAGCACTGATATCATGGACTCCCAGAAATGGTCTTGTGAAGGCTGGAGAGCTCCCTTTCTGTCTTAATGTCAATGCCAATTGGTTCTGACCATGCATACCAGGATATCATTCCCAGCTCGGCTGAAGTTGTCCAGCCCATGCCATCTGCATCCTCTTGAGGAGTTAAGGGAATCTATGGAACAAGAGACATTACTGTAAGTTGGTAACTGTTGGGGACTGTAGATTACCAATTACAAGCAGGCATGCACAATATTGAAGGGCTGGACAAGGAATGGAACACAGCAGATTCCACAGATATACCATGCTATGGATTCACTCGGTTTAATTTCTCCAAATCTTTTGGGGTTCTAATACCATGACGGGAATTGGACCCCACTTCTAAGTCAGAGCATAATTAAAGTTTGTGAAATTAGTATTGTTTCAATCTTTGATGTTAGCCAAAATTGCCCTTCCCAGCATACGCAATGTACCCAGAAATGACCCCTAAAAATCATATGGTGTTGCATGTATTGGTAGCATATCTAAATACTACTGTAGGTTATTTTTTATTAGAGCCATTGCTCATACTACTACTGGAACTATCTGGGTATCCTTCTTCCACATTGTTCTTGTTTCTGCTGGCAAATCTTGATATTTTATGACTTTGTGTCGCTCTTCATGTGAGACACTGTAATTTAATTGTTAGGTGTAGCAATTTTGACGATCAATACTATTTTTGTCTTTTGTTTTCATGGACTACTGTATCTGGTTTTCTTGCATCTGTTTTTTGAATTGTTGTTAATGCGTGATTCCATGTGATGTACACTTCATCATTCTCTATAATGCTTTGTGGTTCATGTTTCCAATGCTTTTCAGCTACTTCTATATTTTAGTGTTCACACAATCCTCAGTGCAATAATCTTTCCACATTATTGTGCCTTTCAGTGTACAGGCTTTCTGCCATGAATGTATCTCACACAAAAAAAAGCTGTGTGACTATTTCCAAATGTTTTTACAGAACCTGCATTTGTCTGTTTCTCCCACATGTTCAATGGTCTTTGTAAACTGTGCATGTAGTCCACTATCCTGGCCCACCAATATTAACCTTTCATCTTTTGGTTTAAATTCACCTCTCCTTAACCATTCCTGCATCAGATCCTGATCAACATGAGGCTGTTCCTGTAGTTTTCTGTATTTGCAACTATATTTATCTTTTTTTCCACATTTCTTGCTTTCTCATCTGAGCCTTTTTCTTACATTCATTCTCTTCTTTTTTGGCACATTCAGTTGCTGCCTGATTTTTGTCTACTTATAGTTTTGTTTCCATTCCTGCTCGACACTGATATGCTTCTGTTAAACTAAGCAAGGAAGTCATCTTAGACTTGTTCTCTTCATGCATCAAAACTTGATTTGGATCTCATGAGGTCAGCATATACATATGGATTCCTTTGATTGCAGATCTATATGTGTAATCAATTGCGTGGAGGTCCATGCCTTTTTCAGAATGAGGAATATATAATCTTGGTATACAGTACATGGATTTTTATTTATCATTTGATATAAGTGTGAAGCATTTTTCTTCTTTTCCTGTCCAACTGATCCTATACTTTGGGGCCAGTCAATCACTCCAAAACTGTATGTTTGAAGAGGAAAAGCAAATTGTTTTATTGCTTAGACATTGTTCCTAGATATCACGGCTTTTTTTTAGTATTAACTTTACTCTTCTAAAATATTCCTTACTGAGTTCATTCACACTTGTTCACGTTTTATTGTTAATTTTCATCAATTCCCAAATATTTATACACTCCCTCCTGCTCAAGTTCCTTTATATCACATTCCTGTCCCAGACTGATATTTTCTTTGTGTTGCAAATTTCCTGCTTTAAGTGTTACTTCTGCGCATTTATCAAGACCAAATAACATTCTTAAATCACATGAGAGAGTTGTGACCAATTCCAGCTGTGGTTTCAGCTCCTCATCTGATAAATACAATTTTAAATCATACACAAAAAGAAGATAAGAAGACTTTTCACTTTGTTGTTTTCTGGGAGCCAAATTGCAGCCATGAACTAATCTGTTAAATAGACATCTTAACAGGTTAAGGGCAAGAAAAAAGAGCAACGGAGACTAAGAGTCACTCTGAAATATTCCTTTTGAATTTTTATCCTTGGGATAATAATTTGCTCTTTATCATGACTTAGCTGCAGAGTGGTTTCCCACTGTTTCATTGGCCACCATAATTTAATTGGTCAATGTATGGTGTATCTTATACAACTGTAAGCACTCCTTTATCCATGAATGTGGGATGCTCTAAAATGCTTTCTTTTGCAATCTATTCATTCTATACTTAGCTTCTTCTCCCTTTTACAGTTCTCCATTATGAATTTATTTAACAACAAATGATCTTTTGTTCTATATCACTTTCTTTTGTTGGCCTTTTGTTCTATTGCCATGATTGAGATTTCCTCTGACTATGAACTCTGTTGGCATCAATTCCAGTGTATAGTTTATATGTCATTGGAAGGCACGTTATTGGTCTATAGTTTTTAGGATAGCTTGCAAGTTTGCTCTTAAGTAGCAGTAATGTTTTTTCTTGTTGAGAACCAGGTTTGTGACTGTTTCGGGTGTGCATATAAATAGTTCTTACTCATGGCTAAATCTTCATATAAAGATGTTAATAGCTTTAGTCAGAAGTTAGGTACTGCATCTGGGCCTTGGGTTTTCCCGCTTTTCTTAACTTTGTTTCAATCCCTGTCTGGCTGTTACTTCATCCAATTTCATATCCTATACATATGAAATTCTTATTCTTTTTCTTCATCTATCCATTAGCATCTTTGTTATGCTCCACGGGAACTTCATAGATATTTCTCCATAATGATATCTATTTTGTCTTTTTTTAGTGGTATTTCGATTCCTTTTACCTTGTTTCCCAGTTTTATACAGAGTTTTTTGGGTCATCAATAAATTGCTTATTTTGTACTTTTCCTTTATATTTATCTGCATATCTTCTAAGTTTTTTCTTCATGTGCTGATATTTTTCGTTTTTTATTTGTGGTAGTGCAGAATAGATCCTGATCTGTTCTGATACTGTAACATTACTTTTAGCATGTCTATCTTTCTGAGTATTTTTGATGATCTGCTCCCTCTTCTATGCTCTTCTAAATGTGACACTTCTTGAATTAATCACTTTACATTTTTCTCTGTTCAGTGCTTCCATGATAACTTTGGTTTCTGCCCGTCCTTTCCCTTACTGCCCTGTGTTTTTGTGGTAAGACTTCATCTGTTATTAATTTAGCTGCACTGTAATATATCCTATTTCCTTCTGTTACATAGCATGAATTTCTATGAACAGTCCTAATTACTATGTTAATTTATTCTATCAAACTTCTAACATTTGGGTTTTATTGACTTTCTGTAGTCTATTTCTTTCATTGAAGTTAATATGTCTGTCTACGTCTATTAAATCAAGCAACTCTTCTCTAAGATCATTTTCTTATAAATTGAGGGCACATTTTTTGTTCTCCATTTCCTCCCCAGTCATCAAACTGGAAATAAATAAATAAAAAATAAATACATTTCCTGTGGGCATTCTACAGCAAGGTCCACAACAACTTTCTGTATCACATTTTCTTCAGTTTCATCCTGTGTCATCCATTGCCCTTTCATATGGAAACTCACTGGGCTATCTATCACTCCACAACATGCACAGTATCAGAGTTGTCACAGTTTTCTTTTCCTCCCCTTGCTGTGCAACTCCAACTGAACTTTTGTACTGGTTTCCTATGGAAAGGTCCAGAGTATCTTCATATGGCAACTGATCAGATGTTTCCTGCTCTACTGGTTTCTCCTTAATTTGGGGATCCATTGCTCTATCCTGCTGTGGTGTTATCATAGTTAGATTTTCTACACTAAACCCTACACTTTGCAAGTAATCCAAAGTCAGTTTCTAATTCTTTAACTTCTCCATTACTAATACTCTTTTCTGTTTTTTGTCTTTGTTTTCTTATTTTTTGTACTGTGAAATTTTCCATAACTGCATGCCTTCACCTGTATTTCTCTCCCAATATCTTCAGTGCTGCCCTTTTTTGTTTAAATTAGTATTGCTTTCTCCTTTGCACAAATATCGCACCATATTAAATCTCTTTTTCTTTCCCATGCCCATATTTCTTCAGATGTCTCCTGCTTGTCTTGTTTCTCCTTACTTGGGGGACTAATTTTTCCATCATGCTGTGATATAATCTGTGTTAAACTTTCTAAACTAAATCCTTCACTTCGCAGGTATTCCATAACTTCATCTTCTATTCTTTTAACTTCTAATTTACTAATCTTCTGTTCTACATTCCCTCTTTGTAATCTTATTTTTTGTAATGTGAATTTTTCCATATCTGGCTGCCTTTGCCTGTATTTCTGTTCGAATATCTTTGTGTCTGCTTTTTTAATTGATTAAATTGGCTTTCTCCTTTGCATAAACATTACCCCATATCTGATCACTCTTTCTTTCTCATGTCCATATTTCTGTTTCATACCTTTCAAAAATCAATAGATTTTGTTCTTTATATTTTCCAATTCCTCAGTCACTTCTCTTTCTAAACAGCCCAACGTTTCTTGGTCTATTTACTATTTTTCATACGTTTGTTATATTAAGGGACACAGATTTTTATTTGAAGCTTCTGACAGTTTTTCTTGTGCAACTATTTTTCTTTCCTCTAATTTCTCTCTTAATCTTTTTGTATATCTTCTGTCTGGAAATTCTGGGCTTCTTGCTTAATAGTAACAATACATAATTTCTTTCTTATCCTCAATAGTCTACTCTATTATTTTTATGGCTCTTTTTTGGCCTATCAGTTTTTGTGAATTTTGTGGACTACTTCCTCCTACAACACGTGGGGGGAGGGACATCCTGAGCCTGTCCTAGCCCCATTTTGGGAATGTTTTCACGTCTTGAGGATTCTAGGCTGTCATTTTTTTCCAGCACTTTTTTATCCTGGTTCTTGTGCACCCAGTTATCTTTTTATTTTCTAAACTACTTCTGTCCATGATGTATGCTATATAAAATAAAGCCTATATATCAGTGCCATCTTGGTGTGATTTTGTGAAAAACAGGGTCCATCTCTTGAAGGCACTCACCAAGATTTGAGGATGAAATGAATTCCAGCAATACTGGCCAGACCAGGGATGCTGTTCCAAAGATAATCCAGACCAATAGGAAAGACATGCATGCATACACCTGTCCTTACATCATAAGCTCATAGAATGCCTGCGTATACAGGCTGGGGGGGTGTGGTACAGGATACTTCATGGATAACCAGTCCTAAGAGTAAGTTGCCTTCCCTCAATTTCACTGTATATATTCAGCTACATGTCATAGGTATGAGATGCATGCAAGTACAAGTTTCAGGAAACTATATTACAGAGTAATACATATACCTATACTATGCTCTACGATCAGAGCTCATATGTACATCACACCCGACATATAACTTTTATCACAGTACTGGAATACACTGTGCAACTCGTCTGGTCTATCTCACTTGAAAACTCTGCTTCTCTGCTACTAGAAAATGGCTTCACATTGCTGCTGGTGCTCATGCAGCTTCTCTTACTGGCATTTGGTTTGATACTGAAAATGGCAAAATCCCCACTTAAACCACATGTAACTAGCAGTTATCTCAGCATATATTAAAACAAGGCTATATTCATAGGCCACCATCTTATTTTTACATGACAACTGCGGTGATAGTGGCTAGTGCTGATGTCAATACTAATGTTTCTCAGTGACTGCCTGCCTGGTGTGCTAAGGCCAGCAAAATTATGTCTTACCTGTTGCACATATTTCTGGGAGTATCTATTGGGACCCTATGAAGGTTTGCGTAAGAAAGTGGATGCCTGATTTGACTTGGATAAGCTGCTAAGTTTTGCTAATGGTATACCCAGAACTAGTAAGAAATGTAAAAACTGGTATCATGACCTGCAGTGCTACTGTCCTGAGGTTCTCCACCAGTGGGAAATGGTACTGTCAATAGGTGTTCCACATTTGTCCATCAGACGACAGCACAGTCCTACATCATCTGCTGTAGCTCTAACCAAATGCACACACACACACACACACACACACACACACACATCAATCAGCACTGCCTACCTCGGCCCAGACACAATGCAATACAGACATCATACCTCCTTGACCAGTCTCCACAGCACCCCAAACTCACCCATCTACTATACAGTAACACATATCATTAACCTACAGTCCCCCCCCCCCCCAGCAGATGTACTGATAATGGTCGTACTACTAATCCCTGGGTAAGCTTTCTATATTTATTTTACTTTGTATTTGTTAATCACAGCAGAGCACTGGTCCAGTGGAGTACTTTTAGTCTCACTGTGAGAAATGACAAAAAAAAAATATCCAACTGGAATTTGTAGAGTAAAAGAAATTATCATCATTAGCACACACTGTTAGTACATTTATACAGAAGGTTACAGTATTTAACAGGTTTGTGTCTACACATACAGTTTTCTTTTACACATCAATATTGGTGCACTTCATTCTTACTTTTTTTAACTTGTTGTTAAAGGTAAGATGAGTGGGTCTAGTATTGCAGAGAGAGAGGTGACAGGAGAAAGAGAACTGGGGGAAATGTTGAGGTGACTAAAGGCAGATACAGGGGGCAAACAGCGTTAATTGAAAAGGAGGATTTTTTTAAAGTTTTACACATTCTCTGTAATTTGTTGGCTTCTACTCTGATTTACTACTTTTAGAATTTTTAATGTATTATATATTTTCTGTAAAACTGTTGGAATCTAGAATTTGTACTTTTTTCACTTTTCAAAAATTATCTCATTACTCTGTATATCTTTCATACATTTGTTCTTAAATTCCAACAAGCCATATCTTATTGTAATTTTTTTTTGTTATGCATGTACTAGTAGATAGTGGAGCTTTTCTCCTCGGGCCTCTGCTGAAAATGGACTTGTATCCAGCCAGACTAGCCCAGTCAACAAATGTAAAATAAAAAATAAAATAAATAAAATAAAAATATAAAGTGTAAATAGTTCAGTATAGTATATTGGAAGAGTTGTGAATGTGTATGATGGTGTTTTTTTTCTCAAAAGGCTAACATAACAGTTAAGTGATACCTAGGGTTGAGAAGCATTAGCAGCCTATTTTTGTGAAGAGATGTTTATTTAGGTGTTGCAAGAATGTATTGTAGGAAGTAATTCCTCTTATATTGGAGGCAGTGGTTCTTACATTAGTGGGGCCATTATGGAGAAATTGTGATCTGAAGAGTGGAGATTTGTATGGCAAATGATAATGGATTGAAATTATATATTTTTTTCTTTTTAGAGAATCTGCTGGAGAAAAACATGAAGGTATTTTGTAGATAAATCTGAGGATGAGGGAGACTATAAGAAAAGTGCAGGATAAATTTACATGAACCCATCTGTCTGTTAAAATAAACTGAAGTAGGCTAAGGCATTATAGCATTTAAGATACAAAGGAAGGAAATAAAAAAACAATGGCTATGTTACCATCCTCCTAGCTGTAAACAGAACTGCTGGTAACAGCAACAACTAAACAAAAGCTGCTACTTGAGTCAGCACACTGCAGGCACACCTGACTACATTTATCCATCACAGGGATGCAGAGAGAAGTCTCTGCTCCACAAACTGTTCTATACTGTCTTTGAAAAAGGATTAGTAAGTTGCACCTTAGAAATTTACAGCTAATAGTCCTGAAGTAGTAATGGCTAAGAAACCAAAGTATCTATAACCTGAAACTGCTGTATCTAAAAGGGTATAAGTTTAAACTACCATTAGGGCAAAGTGGCCCTTAGTGGCAGTAGTTAATACTGAAGAAAACAGATGCAACCAAATGGAAAAATGATTTAGAAATTAATAACTCATTCCAGACAGTCTCTATGCAGTGCAAACCACATTTTTCACACAGATGTTTTCTGCAGGAGGACATGGCTATCATATGATACTGTGCAATGGTTCTAAAATGTTTTTATCAAGCAATAAGATTTCTGCTTGTAAAACAGCCACAGATTCAGAAAACTCTCACAAATTATCCTACTGTACTACTGCTTAATTATATTGTTTGGAAGTTTTGGGCATACATTTTCAAAGACTGAAGGAATAAGAGACTACCTTAACCATTTCTGTTTCTGTACCAGACGGCACTTGGCAGATATGCATTATGCAATGCTTTTTTGAAAGGGTATATATGGGGATGGGAGTGAGGTTACAATTTGTTAAAAAAAGTGGCTTTAAGAAACACATTTTATGTACATCCAACCATCAACTCCCAACACTGTTTGCTTCCATGCACTAATAGGTGTACATTTCATATGTATGAATAAAGGAAGGTAGTTTGTCCCCACAGGTATCACCAATCATGCTCTTTGGGCTTACCCTAATACATTTTTTCTGGACTAGGTCACAAGATGTCTTTAACAGTATTACACTGCCTATAGTATGAGTAACTCACTTTAAGACAATTACTTATCTGGTTGTTCACACACATACATTTGTTCTTTTAAAACTGAAAAACATTTAGAGATGCATTTTTTAATGTGAGTTGAGCAGTGGCCAGTAATATGATGTTCTGAGTATATAATTTTTATCTGGCTACAGCCCTGTTTGACCCATATTTAGTTAGCACTGTATCCTGTCATAAGAATCTAATGTTCGGTGTGCTAGTTTTGCTATAGTAAACTAAGTATCATAACAGAATAATTATTCAGGCCAGGTAGGTCACACTTCCTTATGTACAGTATTTCAAAATAAAGCTTAAATCAATAGACCTTGTGCATATGAAACTTGGATTTTTGCATCTTAAGTATTATATACGTATATTCTTGATTTATCTAATGAATTCTGATACATGACGAGGACTTAGCACTTTTTTGTTTTATTGTTTGCTAACTGTGTAATGGAGTCCAACACTCATAAATGCCTGAGTTTAGACAGAACTGGGACATTGCAGTGGGTATGCATCCTTTAAAATCTAACATCTAAATAACTACATGTTCTGACATGCTGACTTTTTATCACATGTGTAGGCATTATACTAATACTCAAATGTGTACATAGGTTCATAGGTAGGTACTAGGCTATTTGCCCAAGGGCATTTATAAGCCTAGCCAGAGTGTGTCGGCTTTCGCCACCCCATTGATTAATTAACTGATCCTCTGTCAAGTAGAGCCAATGAAGTGATCCCAGGGGTGTATGTTTTGTTACTCATCCACTCGTCAAGGTTTCTCTTGAAGAGTGTTAGTGAGGGGCTCTGTCTGATGTTGCATAGGACATATGTTTGAGGCCAGTAATCCTCTTGGTGAGGTACTTTTGTGGTCTTTCCAGCTGTTGGAAGTGTCTTGTGAGGTACATCCCAAATGGGCCATTGTACTCTATGATGGGTCTAATGACTGACGAGTAGAGGGGCACTATAACCTCTTTATTTCTAGATGCCAACCCTTTAGTAATTAGATGGGCCACATAGAAGGACTTCCTAACTACTTTGGCAATATGATTGCCAAAGGAGAGATTACTATCTACCTGGGTCCCCAGATCTCTTATTACCTCTTCTGTATTAAGGGGGCTGCCACCTATGTGGTAATTCGTGGGTGTTTTGTTTTTCCCAAATGGGATAACTATGCATTTTTTGGCATTTAGCTTGAGGCCATGACTTTGACACCAGGTGTCCATCTCAGTAAGGCCCTTTTGGAGGATGTCGGTGTCAGCCGGAGAGTCAATTATGGCTCCCAGTTTGCAGTCATCAGCAAACTTGGTTAGCCATAGTCCTCCTGTGTTTGCCTGTACTTCTGAGAAGTATATGCCGAACAGTAGGGGTCCCAGTACCGAGCCTTGTGGGACACCATTTGTGACTGGTTTAGAGTCAGACCTGGATCCCGCTATTTTTACCGTGTGAGTTCTGTCTGAAAGCCATTTGGCAACCCATCTCGTGATGTAGGGGTTTATGTTCAGCCTGGTGAGTTTTTCTGTATTACCCGAGTGGGGAATGGTGTCGAAAGCCTTGGCGAGGTCAAGGTAGGCTATGTAAACCACCTTTCCCTCGTCTATGGCCTTGGTGACTGTCTCGAAGAAGTCAACCAGGTTTAGTAGGCATGATCTGCCCTTAACAAAGCCGAGCTGGGTCGGGTCAAGTGTTTAGAGGTTCCCAATGTCTTTGTTAATGAGTTCAATGATAATGCACTCCATAGCCTTGCAGACCAGGCTAGTCAGGCTTATGGGGCGATAGTTACCAGGGTCAGCTGTGGCCCCTCCTTTGTGGAGAGGAATAACCGTTGCTGTGCGCCATTCTATGGTCACGTAGCCTGTGGAGAGGCTGAGGTTGAACAACATATTTAGGTGGGGGGTTAGTTCATTCTGTAGTTCGTGCAAGACACAGCCTGGGACACCATCTGGTCCCATTGATGCTGTGTTTTTGGCTTTTGAAAGGACTGTTTTCACCTGTGCATCTGTGATTTTTGGTCACTACACTTTTCCAGTATTGTTGTGGGTCCTTTTGGAGGTGAGAGGGGGGTGAAGTTTGCACTGAATCTATCTGCCAGGATGTTGGCAATATTTGTAGGTTCAGTATATTTTGTGCTATTTTGCACTAGTTCAGTGCATATCTGTGAGTTGACACTTAGATTCTTAACATAGTTAAAGAAGGCTTTGTGGTTATCTTTTGAATCCTTGGCTATTTTTCTTTCGAAGTTAGCCTTGGATGATTTCATGAGGGACCTTCGTTTCTTACTGATACTGATCAGGGATGTCTTTCCTTCTTGGGATTTGCTTTTTTTCTGAACTAGTTTCCTCCCTCTATTGTATAGCCTGTTTATTGCAGGGGTCCACTAAACTGGTTTCCTTCCCTTAGAGGAGTGAGTCTTGGTTTTGCTAGGGATGGCATGATCCATGCATCCTTGTAGGTGCTCACAGAGTTCATTTGTAAAGGTTTCTGCATCTTGGGCAGCGTTATCCTTTAGCATGGGGGCTGTGAAACTTACCACCTCTGTCTTAAATAAGGTGAAGTTTGCTTTAGAAATGTTTTTTACTGTGGTTTCCTTAGATGGGGGCGGTGGTGGGGTGTGGACATCCAGACTGATTAGTTTATGGTCTGATCTAACAAGTGACGGGTTGACCTCCTGTGTGGAACACCTGTCACCCATGTTGGTGATGACCAGGTCCAATATGTTTTCACCTCTGGTAGGGGAGTTTACCAGCTGATCCAGGGCGTTTGAGTTGATGAATTCCAGGAAGCACTGGACCTGGGAATTTGTACTCGAGAAGTTTTCGCAGTGAATGGTAGGGTAATTGAAATTGCCCAATATCAGGGTGTTTGGTAGGACCTCCATGTTTTCCAGTGTCTCCAGAAAGGTGGAGTGGTGGTCCTGGGTCATGGAGGGTGATCTGTAGCAGGCCACAATTTGCACTGCAAATTTGCCAGATGTTAGTTGCACATGGATGATCTCAGAAGTATCATGCTGCACCTCTAACCTGGAGGTGTAGGTTTCCTTGATGAATATGGATACACCCCCTCCTTTTGTGTTTTGGTCCATGTTCTGTGGCCGAAATGTGTTGTATGAGTTGTAGCCCGGTAGTGCTGGGGTGCTCTCTGGAGCCTTGAACCAGGTTTCAGTTACTGCACAGATGTCGATGTTCTCCATACCGAGGAGTGCTTCGGGCACGTGCATTTTTAGATTTAAACTCCTGGCGTTGAGTAGCATAACCCTCAGTTTTTTGTTAATTGTGCTGTTTACGGAGGTGGGTTTGACTTTTGAGCCTTGCGTAAAAAAGGCACTATGGGGGCAGCAAGAGCCTTGGCCAGTATTCGAAAGCCTAGGGGTGACGGGTGCAAGCAGTCTTTTGAGAAGCAACGCGGCTTGTCATGCATGTCGCCCCAGGCTGACAGACACTGGATCCCCTTTGAATGACACCAGAAGCTTAGCCAATTGTTGAAATTGATCATTTTTTTCTTTATACTGAGGTTTCATTCTTGGTGAGGGCAGGATGCTACTCAGGGTCAGGGTCATACCAGCCTGGGCTGCATGATCAGAGAGCTCTTTCATGTCTCTTTTCATGTAGTCCAGGGAGGTACATCTCAGGTCATTCACACCAACATGAACAATGACAGAGTCATATTTGTACTTGTTCTGGAGTGACCTGAGTGCTTGTGTTATGTGACAGATTCTGGCTCCCAACAGGCAGCTAACAGTAACCTTCTGCTTGTCCAGCCTAGTGAGTGGGACATCAGTGTGCATGACTATAGAGTCACCTATTACTAGTGTGTTAGGTATGTTATTTCGCCTTAAGGGCTGTGATTGTGCGGCACACTGATTTTGTGTTTTATGTGTTGTATGGTTTATGACGGGAAGTGCAGGTTGTTTGGGTGTCTGCTTTGGAGGTCTCTGATGCTTTTGCAGGTCTTTATTTAGAGTCTCTGAGTACGATTTTGTGTATTTACGTGTATTTTTTGCCAGTGCTGTTTTAGTAGGTCTGTGTGCGGCTGGAGGTGTAATGCAAGTGTTAACCTTCTCCTCTTGACTGTCTGTTCCAGTCTTGGGTGGAGACAGCTTAGCTTCCAGTTTGGCTGTATAACTGCATCTCTCACATATGTTAGTGTTTTGTGGTAGGAGGAGAGGGTTGTCTGTCTACATGAGGCATTGTAACATTGCCTCAAGATACCCAGATTCACTAGCTGGACTGGAGAGTGCACCTGAAATTGCCCTTTGGTCATGCCTGAATAGTAGGGTGAGCTTCTTAGTCGCTTGGTTGGTGAGGGATGAATAAAGAGCCTTGCTCTGCTGGGCAATCAGTGTCAGGGTATATTAGTACTTGCTATTATGTCTGAGCAAGTGCTGGGCTGTAAGATGCTTTTTGAGTGCTTAGGTTGAGAGTTAGACTAGTTTCAAGGGAAAAACTGAAGAGGAGACTTAGTGGAGCCGGGTTTTTATAGTAGGGAAATGAAAGAGATAGAAATTAGCCCAAAATGGCCAATAAACTACTAACTTCTGGGATGGAACCACTCCTCCAGGGACAGATAGGTTGCTCAAAGCTTCCCTCTCTCACAGGTGAACAGAGAAACTTCCTTCTATCCAAGTAAGGTATGGGCAACTCAGAAACTAGTATCACAGCCCTGAATTCAGCACTAGCATAAAAATTGGACTAAACTAGCTTAGAAAGGCAGTAAACAAGGAATTTTTTTTGTTATTTTTTTTTTTTTGAAAAGAGGCAAAAGCAGTAAAAAATACACTTAAAACAGCTTTAAACAACAACAAATGATCAGAAAAGGCTATCACACTTTAGTGTGTAGCCTGCAAAGTTAAACAAATTATTTGAACAAAAAACTTGTTAAAAGTCCAGGCAGTCAAATAAGTACAATATGTGAAAAAACAAGCATTTAAATCACAATAAATGCTGGAAAATCTGCGTTTAGGCAGAAAACAGTTAAGTACAGCAAGAAAGTACAGAAAACTGATACTTAATCACTCCAAAGTCTCTCTTCTAAGCTAGAAGGCTTTTATCAGTTTAAGGCTTCCTAGTGCTACCCAGTAGGTTAGTTAAAGGAAAAATGGGAAACAAGCGCAGATGTGGTCTTTTAAACCAGAAAGTTGAAAGAGATGGACAAACTGTCCAAATGATCAATAAACTACAATTTTTGGGCCAAGAACCTCTCCTCTTGTGGTAGACAGGCTACCTAGTGCTTACCACTCCCACTGATAAGATAAAAGGTTTTCTTCCAACACAGAAAGGCTTGTGGGGCAGAGAAGCTTACCAATAGTCCTGGATACAGCAACTCTGTATCTGGACTAGGCTAGTTACAGGAAAGGTGGGAAACAAGCGCAAGTGCAACTTTTAAACCAGAACGTTGAAAGAGATGGAAAAAAACTGCTCAAACGGCCATTAGCTACAATTTCTGGGCCAGGAACCACTCCTTTTGTGGTAGATAGGCTACCTAATGCTTACCACTCCCACTGATAAGCTAGAATACTTCCCTCCAACACAGAAAGGCTTGGGGTGCTCAGAAGCTTACAAAGAGTCCTGGATACAGCAAATCTGTACCTGCACTACACTAGTTACAGGATAGGAGGGGAACAAGTACAAACATATGCTTTTAAGCCAACAAGTTGAAAGAGATGGAAAACTGCCCAAACGGCCAAATAAACTACAAGTTCTGGGCCAAAACTCATTCTTCCCGTGGAGAATAGGCTATGTAGTGCTTACCACTCCCACTGATAAGCTAGAAGGCTTCCCTCCAACACAGAAAGGCTTGGGGGGCTCAGAAGCTTACTAACAATGCTGGATACAGCAACTCTGTAACCGGACTAGGCTAGTTATAGGAAAGGCGGGAAACCGGCACAAGTGCAGCTTTCAAACCAGAAAGTTGAAAGAGATGGAAAAGAAACTGCTCAAACAGCCAATAGCTACAATTTCTGGGCCAAGGACCACTTCTCTTGTGGTAGATAGGCTACCGGATGCTTACCACTCCCACTGATAAGCTAGAAGGCTTCCCTCCAACCTGAAAAGGCTTGGGGGGCTCAGAAGCTTACAAAGGGTCTGATACAGCAAATCTGTACCTGGACTAGACTATTAACAAGAAAGGCAGGAAACAAGCGCAAACATAGACTTTTAAATCAGAAGGTTGAAAGAGATGGAAACGCTTCCCAAATGGCCAATAAACTATAATTTCTGGGCCAGAAACCGCTCCTCCTGTGGTAGATGGGTTACCAAGTGCTTACCACTCCCACTGATAAGCTAGAAGGCTTCTCTCCAACACAGAAGGACTTGGGGGGCTCAGAAGCTTACCAACAGTCTTGGATGCAGCAAATCTGTACCTCGACTACACTAGTTATAGGAAAGGCAGGGACCAAACGCAAAATGGGCTTTTAACCAGAAAGTAGAAAGAGATGGAAAAACTGCCCAAATGGCCAAAGAACAACAATTTCAGGGCCAAAACCCACTCTTCCCATGGTAGACAGGCTACCTAATGCTTACCACTCCTACTAAGCTAGAAGGCTTCCCTCCAACACAAAAAGGCTTGGGGGGCTCAGAAGCTTACCAACAGTCCTGGATACAGCAAGTCTGTATCTGGACTTGACTAGTTACAGGAAAGGCAGGAAACAAGCTTAGATTTTTTTTTTTGTTACAGAAAAGCAGCTAAAACATCAGTAAATACAATTCAAATTGCAGTGCAGGCCAGCACACCCGAGTGTGTAGCAACACTACAGTAAATACAGTTCAAATAAATGCAATTAAATTAACAAATGACTAAAAAACAAGTGCAGAAGGCAGTAAATTAGAAGGCTACTAACAAGCAGTAATAAGTGCAGAGTAAGAGCGACTGAACAGATAACAGTACACAGAACAGCAACTAAGACAGTTACAGTAAGAGCATCTGAATAATATATATATATATATATATATATATATATATTTTTTTTTTTTTTTTTTGAGGGAGGGAACAGAGCAGGATTAAGAGGCTACAGGGGTTGTCCTTCCCAAATGCTCTCTTTGTACGCAGTAGGAGTGCCAGAAATCAGAATATGATCTCACTGCACTCAGTTGAGTGCACAAATGAGATGGGCCCAGAAGGAGTATCCAAATACAAATCTACAAGAGGGGCGGGCAATTTCAAAGCCACCAACATTAACATCAAAACAAGAACAGGGAGGGTGGGTGGAGAACAAACTGTAGAGAGACAACCACAACTTTAGTTGAGTTAATATTCAGTGACAAACACAAATAAATAAATTAAATACAGTACTATATGCAAAAGGGCAGATAAAAGTGTACTTGGTACTTATGTATTATCACAACCAGATTTTGCAATGTACTGTACATTCCACCATTTATTTGAATTTTAGTAAATGTAGTGTATTAAGGAAGGGTGGCCTGTTTAAAAGTATGCTGGGATATTGGTGGGGATTTGTTCATGTTTTATGGGTACAATTTTTGGATAGATGCGTAGTGTGCTGAAAAGACGTTGTGCGTTACATTGGTATGTGTATTTATACGCGATTTTTCGAAGGTGCTTTACATTTGAGTGCTGTCACCGGAACAGGCTGGTCGTATGGGAATTATCGAAGGATTGTTAAAGGTGCTTTTCGTTTTGGATGTGTCCTTGGAAGATGGTGTTCATTTTGGAGAAGTTATCGAAAGATTTGGGGGATCGTTAAAGGTGCTTTTCATCTTTGATGTATCGCTGGATGGGGTTGTTCATTTTGGAGCTATTGAAGGACTTTGGAAACTATCACTGGAGCTTTGTTTATTTGGAAAAGACGTTTGGATCTATCATTGGGGCAATCTATGGTGTTTTTGGACTTTAAAAGCTATCGTTGGAACTTCATTGGATTGAAAAGGACTTTTGGATCTATCGTTTGGACAATTGATGGTGTTTTTTAATTTGGAGTTATCGTTGGAAGGACTTTTGGAGCTATTGTTGGAACAATCGAAGGAGCTTTTGGTTTGTTGGATGTGGAGATTTATTTTTCAGCTACATTTTCGTTTGGTCAATGGAAGAAAGTCGTAAGGATTATTCAATTCTTGGATTACTTAAATGCTTTCATTAAAAAAAGAAGAAAATGGAGACAAGGTAAGTGATTGAGGAACAGTATTTAATGGTTAAACTGTATTCATGGAATGGTACATATGCAATGTAATATAGGTAAATTCAGAGAAGTGCTTTGCTTCTTCATTGAATGTATTTTCAAACGTCATTAATTTTCACAGCTGTTAGGGCTCTACTGTTTAATATTGTTACTTGTGGATTCTTCAGTTGCTGTTATATTGGTTGTCAGTGTAGATAGTTCTGAAGATGTAGATAGTTCACTGGGTGTCGTTCTGTTTTTTTTTACTATTGAAGACTTAGAAGTAGTTGGTTGGTTAATTGCTGTAGTAGTTGTTGGTATTGATTTTTTGTTTTTTTGTGGAGGAAAGTTGTTAGCGATAGCTTTTAACAGTTCTTCAAAGCAGTCTTTTGAATTTGATAGTTGTGTTTCGCGTCACATATATTCAACAAGATACGAATGTAGATGGTGACGTGCAGTTCCTCGTTGTTTATTGTTTCTCCACTTTACTGAGCCCCACATTCTTTCTATATGTTGTGTATGCACTCCAGTGTCCGGGTCAACAAAATTGTAGCTGTGATTAACTTTGTCATGGCTGAAACCAGCTTCTTGTAGCTGTTTTGTTTGGTATGCTTTCCAGGAGTCTGAGTATATAGTGCTGCCTTCTTTGACGTTTTTTTGTATTTGGTCAAACAATGTAGAGGCACTTCTGTCGGGCACTTATACTTCAAATGTTTCTTTAGTTTCCCTACAAATCCCTCCGAAAATCCACTGATGAGGTAGGATGCGACCGCTGTTATTTTTCCGCCGAGTAAATAAACATTCGGCGATTTCCACTATATGCCCTGGCCCTCTGATCTTTCTCTTCTCTTGTTTTTCCAACTCCATGGTACATACATCCCCTAAATAATTACTCCATTCAATAACTGTTTTGTCAGCCATATCCAATTCTTCGCAACAGAAATTAATGCTAGTTAACTGCTTACACCAACCAACAGTATATAAAACGAACAGCAGTTGTAAAAGAAATTCTTCTTCCTTCAAAAAAGTTACCTTCCTGAACTCCTATATGCTGGTACCATTTATCAGTGTTGCATTTCCAAAATA
This sequence comes from Protopterus annectens, assembly GCF_019279795.1. NCBI lineage: Eukaryota > Metazoa > Chordata > Ceratodontiformes > Protopteridae > Protopterus > Protopterus annectens. The sequence continues at coordinate 303,064,823 of NC_056733.1, forward strand.
TTGGTTTTCCATAGTATAATTTCATTGCATGTCCTGAAGTGCATTCCTTAAAACTGTGTATAATTCCATACTGTTGAAATAACTGAATTGCCTCCTTATCTGTCTTAGCTAAACCCCACAGTCGCATTTTTAACAAAACTATGACTACAGCAATCTACTTAGACTGTTAATAACTATATGCCTTTTCAATAATCTGTTGACTAGAGCTTTGACAACTTTTGTATAGCACGAGAACTGGAACACATACACGTTAATGGAGATAAAAGGGACAAGCTATTTTAAAATGTTATTTTCTATGTGTTTTCAACTTTAAATATTACTAAAAATTAAAAATATTATAAAAAAGACGTTATTTAGTATTAATATCATTAATTTCGTTTTTTAAGGAAAACACAAGCGAATACCGTTACCGTGAAAATCTGGTTGCGATAATACGTAAGTACCGTGTACTTAAATTCACTTATACATCCAGCTGATTTCAGGTAGATGTTAGCCAGCCAAAGCTCTGATATTAAGCAGAGATAACTCAAAATGTACCACTTATATAAGGCAGGACAGAATGTCAGTGAGGAGGTGAAACTACCCCCCACTGCTATCAACGGCTACACAGAAATTCTAAAAAATACTCTGTAGAGAGACAGCCACAACTTCAGTTGAGTTAATATTCAGTGAAAAACACAAATAAATAAATGAAATACAGTACTATATGCAAAAGAGCAGATAAAAGTGCACTTAAATTCAGTTATACATCCAGCTGATTTCAAGTAGATATTAGCCGGCCAAAGCTCTGATATTAAGCAGAGATAACTCAAAATGTACCACTTATATAAGGCAAGACAGAATGGAGGTGAAACTACCCACCACTGCTATCAATGGCTACACAGAAATTCTAAAAAGTACTCTGTAGAGAGATAGCCACAACTTTAGTTGAGTTAATATTCAGTGAAAAACACAAATAAATAAATTAAATACAGTACTATATGCAAAAGAGCAGATAAAAGTGTACTTAAATTCACTTCTACGTCCAGCTGATTTCAGGTAGATGTTAGCCGGCGAAAACTATGATATTAAGCCTGTTTTAGCAGATCATTTTGGTACATCACGGCTATATATCAGGTGTTAAACAGGCTTGAGAATAGTAACAGTGTTTACCAGGAAATAGAAGGCTTAGAATAAATGAGAAATGGCTGGTAGGGAGCCCGTACTTTTGTACATTTAGTAAGATTTCCAAAAAGGCATATCTGTTTCTCCATCTTTTGGTGCTTAGAGTTTTATACAGGTAATGCTCTATCAGTAATTGTTTTTCACATAACTGTGTTTGCTTATTACACTGAAGCATCTGCAGTAAACTGGGTAACTTCACATTATTATATAATACATACTCTATAAACACACCAAGCTGCAGCTAAAAGTAGTTTCATAAAAAATGAGTTACTTACAAAAATCATCAGCTTGGTCTTCTTGTACAATACACCAAGGGACCTTCTTACATGTCCATAGGTTGTTACCAGGCTAACAGCCACTAGGGCCCTTACAAGCCTAGCCAAGCACACCAAACCATTTGTGCCCTGAGTATCATGGGCATCTATATGAGGTGGGGTGGCATGTTAGTAGAAGCTAACTAAAGATTTATAAGGGGGTGTTAGGATAATACTTTTCTTATTAATAGCCTCTGTCCATGAGGGACATGGGGGCCAGGCTAGGGACAGATTTATGATCTCCCATGCAACTGTCAAAGATTAGTTTGAATAGTGTTAGGGATGAACTCTGTTTTACATGGATGGGGAGCCTATTCCATACTGTGAGGATCCTTTGGGACACACATCTGCCCCTCCAATATGGTTTATGTCACAAAGTTCAGATCCCTGGATCTAGTATTTTTGGTGCTGTTTTTCACATGTGAAACAGATCCATCAGGACTTGGTCTGAGGAAGCTCTGTAAAACAGGAAAAGATCCACTCTCAGTAACCTATAGCAGACTGAATACAGAGAGAGAGCCTTTAAGCAATCAGTGTAGGATAGGATATTCATGCCCTGAATTCTCCTCGTGAGAAACCATTTTGGGTATTCCAACTCTTACAAGTGTCTGGTTAGATGCACACCCTTTGACAGGCGCTGTAGTCAATGAAAGGTTTTATAAAGGCCAGAGAGACTAACATTATAACTTTCTTGGGATTGGATACCATATCCTTACCTATAAATCATGTGACATTGAATAATGTTCTTCCTATGTTAGCTACATGTTGTTCAAATGTCAGATTGCTGTCTGCATACGTTTACAGATCCCTTACTACTGGGTCAACTCTTAAGGGAGTTTTACCAATGGAGTAATTAATTTGTGTTGATGGTTTCCCAAAGGGCATTATAATGCATGTTTTGGCGTTGAGCTTTGGGCCTTGGCTTGGCACCAGTAATTTGTCCGTGTTAAACCCTTTTTTAAGATGTTGGTGTCTTGGGGAGAATCTATAATAGCTCTCAATTTCCAGTCATCTGCGTACTTGATGAGACAGAAGCCTTCAACATTAGACTTGGCTTGTGAGAATGTGGATGACAAACAGAAATGGGCCCAGCACAGAGCCCTGGGGTACTCCACTAGTCACTGGTGTCTTGGTGGAGGTGGTCTAATCGATCCTGACTTCTTGGGTCCTGTCTAAGAGCCAGACAGAAAAAAATAAGTTATGTACTCACCATAACGTTCCATCTCAGTTGTTGTTCTTCATTTGTCTTTAACCTGTGGGTTCCCGGATCCATCTCGGATCCGACTCGGCTGCATATCCAGCATCTGATCCAAGCTCAAAGCTCCTCCCCTTACCCATAATGATCCTGTCTCCTTCCTCCCTTCAGATTGAGTTTGCTGCCCAATCTAGTACTCTCACCCGACCCAACAGAACCTGGTCCCTACCAAAAACCATAAACAAGGATAAGAGGCACCCTTACTGTGACCACCTCCTGTAGTCATAGGAGCAACAAACAGTACACACAACTCAGATGGAATGTTATGGTGAGTACATAAGTTCTTTATCTGAAGTCGTTGTCTTCATTTGGTCTTCAACCTGTGGGACAGAGTCCCCAGCTACTAAACACTTGGGAGGCCCTCATGGAAGGATATTCCAGAACACAATGGAGCCAAAGGATGCCCTTTTCCTGGATACAATGTCCAATTTATAATGTGAGATGAAGATATGAGATGAGGACCAAGTAGCCACAGAACAAATGTTGTCTAAACTCTGGACCAAAAGGCCGCTGAAGTGACCATAGATCTGGTGGAATGTGCTTTCACATGACATGGCAGGGAAATCCCCCTGGCAGAATATGCCCAAATGATACACTGGAAAATACAGCAGTTGATAGTGACTTTAGATATTGGTTTCCCTAAAAAGGGTTTGGAGTAAGAAATGAAAAGGTGATCACATTTATGAAAGGTTTTTGTCCTGTGCAGGTAGAAACGTAACTGTCTGCAATTTTGAAAATTTGGAAAGAAGACTGGGAGCTTGACCAACAGATTAATGTTGTCCTCTGAAGCTACTTTAGGAAGAAAAGATGGATTAGTGCACAAGGACACCCTGTCCTTATGAAAAATCATATAAGGGGGCTTTGACCAACAGAGCTTGAAGTTCTGAAACTCTCCTGGCAGAAGTAATGGCAACCAAGAACACAGTCTTCGAGGACAAAAAGTGCAGATCCACTGAAGCTGCAGGTTCAAAGGGGGGCAAAACTAAGTCCTGTAGTACTAACGCAAGATCCCACGGTGGTGTAGAGTTCTTTACCGGGGTCAAAGGAGAAAGGTATCTTTGAGAAAGGCCTTGCAAAGCTCTGAAGATGCTAAGGAAACCATATTATCCTCCACATGACAATTAGAAATTGCAGCAAGTTGAACTTAGACTTTCGAAAAACTGGCACCTCGTTGGAAAATTCCAGTCAAAAATTCCAGCAGCGTGGAAACAGGGGCAGTGAAAGGTTCTAGTGCATACTGCAAAGCCCAGATCAAAAAATGTCTCCATTTGCTGGAGTATACTTTCGGGTGGAAGACTTATGGGCTGCCATCAGGATTCTTTTCACAAGAGAGGATAAGCCTGGAGTCCTGACTATCATGGGAACTGGTGAAGCCAAGCAGTGAGCTTTAGACTGGCCAGGTCTGGATGGGGAATCCCTGAGGAATGAGAGATGAGATCCGGAACCAGATCCAACCTCCATGGTGCAGCCACCAGATGAGACCACAGAGAGGAAAACCATACTTGGTGAGGCCAGAATGGGACAATGGGGATTACTAGGCTCCCCAGCCTCTGAGCTTTCTGAAGGAATTTTGGTATTAAGGGAAGAAGAGGATAAGCATACAGAAGATTGGTGGGCCAAGCATGAATCACAGCATCTCTGGGGGCTTCATCCAGAGGGGGGTTCAGAGCGAAGAACTGGATGCATTTCTGGTTGGAAGGAGAAGCAAAGAGATCGCAGCAAGGTGACCCCAATTGTGAAAGATCTGTTCTGCTATTGAAGGATTCAAAGACCACTCAAAGCATCAGAATAGATCTACTGAGCTTCTTCGCTAGAATGTTGGACCTCCCTGGGATGTGCACTGCCACCAGAAAACAGCTGGTGGAGATCGCCCACTCCCATACTCTCATGGCCTCGTGACAGAGTACAAGATCTGATTCCTCCCTTCTTGCTGATGTACCATTCCACTGACTTATTGTCCATCTGGATAGCAATTGTTCCTGTGGGAAGATGGGCATGGAGAGCCTGCAACGGCAGAAGCACCACCCTTATTTCCAGGACACTGATATGCAATCTGGTCTCGTAGGAGGACCATGTACCTTGAAATTTACTTCCTGAACAGTGCCCACTGCCAGCCTAGCTGGGAGGCATCCGAAGTCACCGGAGCTGTGGGGAAAGGTGGAAGAAAGGGATGACCCCCAACATGGTCCGAGGAATGAATCCACCACAGAAGGGAGTCCCTGCATGCTCAAGAGATTCAAACAGGGTGAGTCAATAGAAGATCTAACAAGGACCATTGTATTGCAAGGGTGCACTGAAGAATCCGCATGTGAATGCACGCCAAGGGTAAGAGACTGATCATGGCTGCCATGGACCCAAATGCCCTTAATACTATCCCTGCTGTCGAGAATGGAGTTTGAAGAATGCAAAGAACATGTAGCTTTAGAGTCAGTATCATGTCAGGAGTAAGAAAAACTTTGGTTTGAATTGTGTCTAAATGATTTTAATTCTGTCTAAACGTGCCCCAATGAAGTCAAACATTTTGACTGGGTCCAGAGATGATTTGTTGAGAGTGATGGTAATGCCTAACCTCTGGGCTAAGAGAAGAAAGGAATCCCTCACTTGACAAAGTTGATGCCTGGAAGGGGCAGCAAGAGAAGTCAATCATCCAGGTAGGGGAATACCTGCATGGCCTGGAGTCTCAGGTAATCCACTACTACTGACATCACTTTGGTAAACACCCCGGGGTTCTGGTGAGACCAAAGCGGAGCACTCTGAACTGGTAATGATTGGCTCCTAGCCAGAAGCAGACACCTCCAAGTGTGCCTGTCCATTTTGATGTGGTAGTATGCATCCTGGAGTTTGATTGAGCACATCCAATAGTTCTCCTGCAGGAAAGGCAGGATAGATTGAAGGGTGACCATCCAGAACTTCATCTTGGACACTGATAGGTTCAAGGTGGAGAGATCCAAAATGGGTCTTAGGTCCCCCATTTTTTTTGGCACCAAAAAGAACCTGGAATAAATGCCTAATTCAGAGTGGTCTAGAGGGACAGGTTGGATAACTCACTTTCTTAGCAGCTTTGTGATTTCCAGTGCTGCATCCTCCCTGTGCACTGGTTGGATGTCCTGGAGGTGTTTGAGAGGTGGCAGTGGCTCTAGAAAGAGGATTGAATGGCCTCTGGATATAATTTGCAACACCCAACAATATTTTGTGATGGACTCCCACTCCGTTAAGTGTAGCTAGAGATGGCCCCCGACTGCCTCCAGAGACGAGCAGCCAGGCAGCCTTTCAGTGTTGCTGGGCAGGTTTGTCCAAGAAAGGCTCTCAAGACCCATAATTTCTTAGACCACCTCTGCTTTTAGGGTAGCGTCTATCAAATCCCCCTCTGCCCCTGGGGGAAGACGAGTCCTGGGTGTCCCGGGGAAAACTGTAAGATTTTGAGGACCACATCTTCATGGTCCATCACTGATTCCTAGAGAAGGAGCATTGAGGGGCCGAGAAGCAGATTCCAATGGCAGACAGAGACTTCCGGTCCTTCTCAATCTGAACTAATGTGTCACTTACTGACTTCCCAAAATGGGAGGAATCATCGTACATTGGTAAATGATGACTTAAAGGGTTCCAAAAACTGACAGAGCCAGAGCCAGGCATGTCATCTGATGGCAACACCTGCAGCATCTGCTCTAGCGGCTCCCTTGGTGGCATGGGAGAGGAGACGCATAGAGGTATTCGCAACTTAATTTAGGGTGGCCATACGAGTGGAAAACATCTTCTTGCCTCCACCAACATGGACCCAGAGGTCGACTCAGCAATCTCCTTCAACAGGTCTCACTGCAGCCAAATCACATGTGCCATGTAATTGAACACCCATACAGAGAAGGTCACTAAAGCATATACCTGCTTCCTGAAATGGTCCATCGTCCTTGACTCTCGGTCAGGAGGGTGGACCGTAGAGCTCTCTGGAGTGAGCTACTTCCTAGTGGCATCCACCACTAATATGGCATCAACCAGGGATCCCTTATGCCAGTATGATCTGTCTGAAGGTGAGCTCAAAACCTTGTCCGGGCATTGGGGAATGGGCTCCGCCATGTCTAGTTTCTTCCACTCCTGAGATGTAATGAGATCCACTAAGGGATCTGCGGGAGGGGACACCCAGGAAGTAGAGGGTCCTGCTCCAAATGCCTCCGGGAACACCGATTCATCCGAGGTAGGCTTTTGTACAGACCACCTTCCCCTTCCTCCAAATCTGTGTCTTCGGTGAGAGACTCTGGTGGGGAATCTAAGTGCCTCCTTCTGCAAGTATGTTTGTGAGGGGGTTTAGAACTCAGGAATTATTTTTTTTTATATTTCTTCAATCACACCTGCTCCAGCAGGTACTTCACTGTTAACTGAATTCAGACCACCTGGATCATATTCAGGGTTTGATCCCTCTATGCCAACAGACCTGGCTAAGAGTTCTAGACAACTGTCTGACACAATTATATTTTGGATGCCCATTGTGAGGTCAGCCCTACCTAGCTATATTATATATCCTGCCAAGCAGTAGTTGACTAGACTTGATTATTTGTTTCTTGTGTGTGAGGAGTTGGGAAGAAAGTTCACAACAGTAATCACTGTCTCATTTGAAAGTAGGCTAACTCTTAAAATAGTCTCAAATCCAGTCAACTGAAAAGCAATGGAAACTAGCCAAAATGTTTATGTTCATAAAATGGCAGATGCAACAGAAGTGTAGAATTCGTGCTTCAGCATTAATTGTGCCATTATATACTAGCTGCAGGGTAATTATGCATAGATATTAAGATAAATCAATAGAAAAATATATACCATTTATTACAGTGGTACTAAGCAATCCTGCTGCTTGGTTTTGACAATCAACAAAGACAAGTAAAAATCAGTGCTAGTTCTAAGTTGACAATGACCCAAGCCAGTGACTGCACAATAAAGGAGATATGTTAAGGTTTTATAGTAAAAACATATATCTGCATATCAAATTAAAAGCTGTCTAATTTATATAAACAATATTTCTATAACTACAGCAAGTAAATATAACTTTCTGAATTTTTTTCTGACAGTTTAGTAGAAATAAACTTCAACTTCAGTTTTGATATAACCTTACATAATATTGTTATAATGTGTGTAGATAGACACACTGTTGTACTTCTGGCTTCACGTAACAGTGACTAGTGTGACTGGTTGGAATTTTGCCTCCATCCGCTGCTTTCAAGTATGGCAGGACCTATATTGCTCTAACAGTCTCTGGTTTGAGTAGTTGCCAGTTTACCCCTGTGCAGTTCTGAGGCATGTGATGGGACCTACGTTAATGTATTTTTGGACTCAGGTAGCATTCACTTCAGCAGCAACTGATGACTTCAAATTATGGGTAGATAAAGGACGCAGATGAATGGGTAGGGATATGTGAGCTGGGATAGGGCTATATCACAGCAGTGTCACCTTTGAGCACAGTTATAGTGTTACATAAATAACTGTTCATAGCCAGATCAGTGGCACAGAGACAAGATGTCCATCTGTGCTGCTGATGAGTGATGTTCAAGAAAGGAGTCAGGCTGGTAAGGTTATCTGGGGCTGGGAATAGGATGAAGCAGCCATCAGTGGAGAGGGTGAGAAAGGGATCACTGCCTAGGAGAACTCTGCTGCAAGCCAGGAGTCTTAAAGCCCAGAAACAACTTAAAAACTGTGACAGCATCTTTTGCCCATAGGGTGGATTCATAGCATTACAGGAAGTTACTAGGATAATGGCCCTAGGGCCCTTACAAGCCTTGCCAAGTTCTACCCTTATTTCCATGATCAGCATGTATTGCCCCTCTCCAAGAGGGACACAGGAGGAAACCCGAGGGTTTATTTTTACCCATACAATTATCCAGATTGCATTTGAAGAGGGCCAATGAGGTGCTCTGTTTGACATGAAGTGGGAGTCTGTTCCAAAGTGTGGTAACCTCTGGGAGAGAAATCTGTCCCTCAAGCAGGTTCTATTAATATCACATACCAAGTTAAGGTCTTCAGAGTGAGTCATATACCATATGACTTGCAGAGATTCAGCATTTCCAATAAAGCAGGGTCAGAGATTGCCTTGTATGCAAAGCAAAGATCATCTCTCAGTAGTCTGTATGAAACAGAATAAAGTGACAGTGATTTCAAAATTTCCATACAGAACAGATGCTGAAGACCTAGAATTTTCCTTGTGAGGAACCTTTGTGATCTCTCCAACTGCTGCAGGTGCTTGGAAAGGTACATACCAAAAGAAGTGTTGTACTCAATTGTTGACCTGATGAGGGAAGAGTACAGAGAGGTTATAACTTCTTTTTTTCTGGAGGCAATGCCCTTACTTATGAGATGAGCAGTAGAGAATGCCCTTCTTGCCACTGTGGAGACATGGTGGTCAAAGGTAAGGTTGCTGTCAACCTGTGTGCCCAGGTCTCTCACCACTGAGTGCGTACTTAAGGTGTTGCTATTGATGTGGTAGGTAGCAGGAACATTACCCTTATAGAAAGGGATGATAATACTTTTTTTTTCATTGGGATTAAGGCCATGACTGGCACCTGTCATTTGTTTGTGTAAGACCCTCTTGTAAGATGTTGACATCATTTGGAGATTCTATGACTGCTCCCAGTTAGCAATCATCAGCAGCCTTTGTCAGCCACAGACCTTTAGTTTTTGCTTGTACTTTGGAGAAATAGATTCCAAACAGTACAGGTCCCAGGACTGATCCCTGTGTAACAACACTGGTGACAGGTCTACTGTTGGAGGTGGATTCTCCTATTTTGACTATATGGATCATATCAGTGAGCCAGTTTGGAACCCATCTAATGATATAAGGGTTGATACCTAGCTTGGTGAGTTTCTCAAGGATGCCCAAGTGGAGGATAGTGTCAAATGTTTAGGTAGGCTGTATGCACAGCTTTCCCTTCATCCAGAGCCTTGGTGACTGTCTTGAAGAAGTCCACCAGTTTTAACAGGCACGAGCTTCATTTGACAAATCCAAACTGAGTAGTGTCAATTGTTTTTAGATTTCCTATATCTTTGTTGATAAGGTCCATGATGATTCATGCCATAGCCTTGCAGATAAGGCTAGTCAGTCTAATAGGTCTATAGTTCCTGAGGTGAGTAGAAGCACCACCTTTGGGCAAGGGAATACCAGTGCCAGTGGCCTGGGATGTTATCAGGTCCCATAGATGCAGTGTTTCTGGCCTTAGAGAGCACATTAATGACCTGCTCTTTAGAGATATAAGGTAGGGAACAGAGATTCAGTATATGTGGTATCATTAACTACCAGTTTGGCACAAATCTGGGCCTTTCCTTTTAGGTTAAAAATGTTACTAAAGAACGCCTTATAGATGTCTTTAGTTGAGGAAGCTAATTTGGATTCATAGTTTGCTTTGGAGGACTTCACAGGAAGTGTTATTTGCTTGTTTAAGTTGAAGAGGGAGTGTTTTCAGTTTAGGGCTCGTACCCTCTTACTCCTAGATAGCAATTTCTTCCTCTTATTGTAAAGCCTGTTAATGGTAGTTGTCCACCAGGCAGGTTTGCTCTTCCTTGAAGAGCTTGTTTTGGTCCTATCAGGTACAGCTGAGTCAATGTAATTATACAGGTGTTTGTATAAAGCACTGGTGCAGAACTCGGCAGAGTCGCCAGTTCCATCTGAGGGGGGAGGTGTAGAGAAAATATTTATACCATCCCATAAGAGGTTATAATCTGCTTTGGAGAAATTTTTTAGTTTAGTTGCTGCTGGGGGTGTGTGATAGTAACTTCAAATGAGACTGATTTGTGGTCAAATCTCACCAGGGAAGACCTCATAGTGGGGATGCTCCAGTGGTCCCACATATTGGTAAGTACATGGTCCAAGATACTGCCACCCATTGTGGGGGTGTTAACCAGCTGGCCCATGGCACTGGAGTTAAAGAAGTTGAGGAATCTTTGGGCAAGTGAGTTAGAGCATGAATAATTTACCCAGTCAATGGATGGGTAGTTACAATCACCCAAAACCATGGAGTTCAGATGTACCTTGACAGACTCAAGTACATCCAAACAGGCAGAGTGAGTGTCCTGATTCATGGAGGAGGACATGAAGCTGGCAATGACTTGAATAGGTGTCCTACCAACAGTTAATTGCACCTGAAGTATCTCCAGGAAGATATGCTCCAGGCCGCTATGCACTAGGAATACTGATATCACCACACATTCTCCTACTAGGTTAGGGATGCTGACCAAACGCAGTTGCATGATGGCATCTGCTGCACTATCTGCTTTTTTCCTTTAGTTCCACTGCCCCCTGTCTTGATGATTCATGCCATAAGGCTGACATCCCAAGAAGTCAAGGAACTGTTTAGCCAAAGTATAAGTCCAGGATTGTCAGAAAGGAGCTATGGAGTCACTTACCACTACACTTGCTATATGTTCTTTCTATAGTAGTCTTCCTCAATAATTTTTGCCAGAGCTACTCTGCGAAAGAAACTCAATTCAGACATATGAGCTGTCTATATCCTCTTCTTGATGCTGTAATCTTCAAATATCCCATCATAATCAAAAAGGAGAAAATGGCCATGGCAATTTATTTCAACTTGTTTCACCAAAATATACATTAACACACACTAACCTTGCCATGCCAGATCAGTGAGTGTTTAGATATGACCATATGACAGCAGTGTTAGTCACTCGGTCTCATCCACAGACTGCTTCTGTAATCACCAGTTATAACCAATTTATTGAATGTTAATAAATGAATGAGATGGCTATAGTTTTGTATTTTAGTTCACTGCTGTCATTCACATACGTGCAACCCACAGCATTCATGTGTGCAAACACACACACACACACACACATCCACCAACTGCAGTCACTTTGTTGTCTGTTTCTGCATCAGAATGGTAAAAAGAGATAAGATGGCATGTTTTAATAAGCAGTGCAGAGAACTGAAAAACTGGAAGAAGACAACAGACTGGGAAAGACAAGACATCAGTTTAAAAAGATTGGTGATAATAAGGGAAACTTCCAGTTTAAGACAAAGAAAGGCAGGACATAGTAGAAGCAGATGATATTAGACAAGGTGGCAGGAATATACAGAACAACAACAAAAGAATGGTCCTAACATCACTGATACATATGGCAATATTTTCTAAGCTCTAGAGTCAACCATCATGGAGTGATGAGAAATGGATCCTGGAAAGTCTTTCTAAAATCTAGGCCACGGGAAATTATGGAATTCCAAGTGAAATATTCTTATATTGCTGCTTGGAATTTGGCAGCAACTTTTGAAAACATAATAGTGTCCATAGGTTGGAAAATGTCAATTTATATTCCAGTCCCAAAAAGGCAATACTAGAGTGCCTAAATTACAGAACAGCTGCATTTGTTTCACAAGCTAGCAAGTAATGCTCAAGATACAGCAATGCAGCAAGGTGGACTTAGCAATATATACAAAGTACTGCCAGAGGAATAAGCTGTTATTAGGAGTGGCAGAGGAACCAGAGATAAAATTTCCAACTTCTGTTGTATAATGGAGAAAGCAAAAGAGTTCCAAAGATTTTTATTTTTGGTTTTATCGCCTACTGTAAAACCTTTAACTGGGTGTATCATAAAGTGTGTCAAAGTTCTTAGAGAAATGAGGACACTAGTTCACTTTATTTGTCTTGTGATGTAGCTGGCTGTAGTAGAAGTAGCATTTAGAACTTAACACTGAATACTTATTTCAAGATTAGAAAAGTATTATGATAAAGTTGTATACTGTTACCCTGCTTACTCAATTTATATGCTAAATTCATCATGCAAAATGTTGACAGATTAATAAGATGCCGTAATCAAAACTGCTAAAAGAAATGTTCATAACCTCAGATATGCAGATAATACTAATCTAATGACTAAAAGAGAAAAAGACCTGAAGAGCATTTTGATGAAGATAAAAAAGCATAAAGTGCAAAAGCTGGCTTATTACTCCACATAAAAAATAAAATTATGTCATCCAGCCCTACTAGTTCTTTGCAAAAATAGGGGAGAAGAAGTGTAGGCAGTGGCAAATTTTATTTTTCTGGTCTCAAAGATATCTGCAGATGGTGAGTGCAACCATGGCATTAAAAGACGCATTTAGGAAGCAGAGCTATGGAAATTCTGGATACAATTGTAAAGAAAGGACTCACATTGGCAACAAAGTTTCATTCAGTTCAGGCTAGGGTTTTCCCATTAATAAGATATGGTTTTGAGAGCTAGAATATAATTAAAGCTGTGCACTGAAAAACCACTGCTTTTGAAATGTAGTGTTAGAGAAAACATTTGAAGTTTTGAATGCTGTGGGGACTGCTAGAAGAGCAAATAAGTCAATGCTTAAGGAAGTAAATCCAGACTGCTCAACAGAGGACATAATCATAAAATTAACGCTTAAATACTTTGGTCACGTAATCTGAAGACTGATTTTGCTAGAGAAAACACAGATGATGGGAAAACTTGAGGACAAAAAAAATGTCCAGACAGAGACTAAGATAGGTAGACAGCATTACTGAATTATTGAATATTAATTTGTAAGAACACAAAGAAGCAGATACGTCTGGTGCACTAAAGTGCTTAAGGTCATGAAATCATACTTGATTAAACTACTACTACTGCAAAATACCTCCTTAGATGTCTAATCGTGATCAAATTACAAAGTACTACATAATGGCCACAGTAAGCTCATTGCTGTGTGATGCGCGCGCGCGCGCACACACACACACACACACACACAAACACACACACACGCCAATTACATCTACTTTATTAATGCAAATGTTTCATATGTCTGACTGTGATAAAAAATAAACAAATAAATAAATAATGACCACACTTATGGATTTCACCTCACTGTTGTTAGATACATACCATGTAACACATCACAAACCTCCAATATAAACACACACACATCAACTGTATAACAAAAGAAAAATGCATAAATTGTTCTAGTTGATAGTGGCACTAGGCTGATAGTGGCACTACTGAAAAGTTTAGATAGTCATGCAGCCAAATTAAGGTGAATGGAGTTCAGAGTAGCAGACTAACAGAGTATTAATGAAAATAAAAAAAGATATTAATAAAAAAATTATACATTTTTCCTAGTAGTTGTTCATTGTGCCCAGAGTCCTGTTTTGTATCACTTTGGCTTTTTAAGCTGTCTCAGGTACTAGTTACCTAAAACAACCTTGCCCAATGGAAAGCAGTGGCTAATTGCACTTTCTGGCTTATCCACCCCATTTAAGCACTGTTTTCTAACTCTACCTCAAACACAGCAGTAAGAACTGTAAAAAAGCATATCTACCTTATTCTTTACGGCGGGCATGTCTTGATATTGGGCTGTTTAAAAAAAAAAAATGCCCAGCCACTTGGGTTGACTTTTTGACACAAATCAGAACTCTGCATATACATAGTATACTCCAGTGGAGATCTCATTCACAAAAACATGAAAATGTACCTTTTAATAAAAATAGTGACAATAAACAAATAAAAGTATTTTAAAAGCAATCTGGAAAGGCTTCAGCCAGCACTACAGCCTCATACCTAAAGCCACTCCATGTCACTGGTTTCAATGCATAATACTTTGTGTCTCTATGCAGCTCTGAGATGTGTGAATGGCCTTCTGGGCTGAGATTTTTGGTTCAAGTAGCAATCCATGCTTTGAATGAATGGTACTTTGCCTCCCTGTGCTGCTGTGACATATGAAGGACCTATGTTGCTATATTTTGGGGTTCAGGTAGCATTCACTAGCTAAGTGGTTGGTGATTTGCCTCCTTGTGCTACTCTGAGGTGAGGGGAGGTACCTACTGTGCTGTATTTTTTTTGTTTCAAGTAACAATCACCAGTTTAAATGATTAGCCCTTTGCCTGCCTCTGCTTCTCTGGCACGTGTGAAGAGACTATGATACCATAGTTCTAGGCTCAGGTAGCAATCACTGATTTGAATGTTTGATATTCTGTATCCCTCTGCTACTCTGAGATGAGTGGAGAAATTTAATGTGCTGTATTTTTTTTGAGTTAAGTAGAATTCCTTTGCTTAAACGATTGGCACTTTGCTTTGCCTCCCTCTCTTCCTCCCTCTCTCTGCTGCTCAGACATATGTGAAGTGACCAACAGTGTTTTTTTTTGGGGGGGGTTCATGCGGTAGCAGTCACTGATTTAAATGATTAGCACTTTGCTTCTCTGAAACTGATTTAAACAGTTGGCATTTGGCCTCCCCCTGCTGCTCTGAGGGGATTGGGGAGTAGCAGTCACTGGTTTAAATGATTAGCACTTTGCTGCTCTGACACTGATTTAAACATTTGGTATTTGGCCTCCCCCTTCTGCTCTGAGGTGACTGGGGGTAGCAGTCACTGGTTTAAATGATTATCACTTTGCTGCTCTGACACTGATTTAAACAGTTGGTATTTGGCCTCCCCCCTGCTGCTCTGAGGGGTTGGGGACTTACTGTGCTGCACTTTTTAAGTTCAAATAGGAGTCATTGGCTTAAATGAGTGTTACTTTGCCTCCCTCCATCTGCTGCTCTGACATGTGCAAGGAGACTTAGTGTTTCATTCTTCCTGGATTCAGGTAGTAGCAGTTACTGTTTTGAATGAGCCATAGTTTATTCCATGCAACTCTCATGTGTGTGGAAAGACCTCGTGTGTTGTAGGTTTTAGTTTAGGTAGCAGCCACTAATTTGAATGACTAGTATTTTGCGTCCATGTGCTGTTCCAACACATTTAAAGGGACCTACAGTGCTGTATTTCTGGGCTGGTTCAGATAGCATTCAGTGGTTTGAATGGAAGGCACATTATCTCCCTGCTGTACTCTGAGTAATGAAGGGACCTGTAAGTGCTGTATTTCTGGGCTGGTTCAGGTAGCACTCAGTGGTCTGAATGACTGATACTTTATCCCCTTGTGTTACGTTGAGTAATGAAGGGACCTACAGTGTTGTATTGTTGGGCTGCTTCAGGTAGCACTCAGTGGTTTGAATGACTGGTACTTTACATTCCTGCAATGACCTACTTGCTGCATTTCTGGGTTCAGGGAGCTGTCAGTGATTTGAGTGACTGATACAGCTTTCCTGTCCTGCTTAGAAGAATGATGGAACTTAATGTGCTGTATTTCTGGGTTTGCATAGCAGTCACTGGATTAAGCTGTTGGCACTTTGTCTCTCTATATAACTGTGAGGTACGTCATGGGTCAGTATTATACTGCTGGTGAGGGCAGATTGATGATGATTTGGCAGTGGGAAGTACTGCCTCCAGGGCAGATCTGACTATCAATAGTTGTTACTGAATCTCTACAAATCTAAAGCCATGCTATTCAGTGCTCAGTCCATCCATGTAGCGATCTTAACTCCTTTTTCTATTCTCCAAGAATATCATGACTTTTTCTGTTGTGGTAAAGATAAATATATGAGGCTCAGTCTTCTTTGCAAACTATTTATCAGCACTCAAACATTTACTACTGTCAAGAAGGTTCCACTTACATGGACTCTATAGGGCCAAAGAGCATCTTACATAGCAGCAAGATTAAGCAGTACACAGTCTGGGCTCTTATCTCATATCTTTTCAGGCAGTGAGCCCATATGTAATCTGTATTCACATCTTTTAAATGGTGCATCTAGACAATACAGTAATACCACAAGGCTAAGCACAAATGAACCCTCTCCATCCCATCACTGCTATTCAGTTGTTCACTTGGGAAGTCTATGTTTTTCAAACACTACTGCCTACTGTGAAACATCCCTTGCATTCTGTATACTGCAGACAAACTGAAGACTCCAGTTTAATTCCATCAAGGGCATCTACCAGTCAAAATGGTGAGGTATCAACATCACCTTAATTTAGACTGATTGTGTCTGTTTTGAGCTGACCAGAACAGGTTTGGGGGAGGGAAGGGGTTAAGCCTGATACACAGCATTTAAAAACGAGCTCTAAACTTTTCTGAAAGAATCTCCAAATGATCTATCTATGGTGCCATGTACAAAACTTTATGACTTGCATGTTGTATGCCAACTAAGTAACCTCAACCCACCTCTTTGTGTACAAATTGAAGTAGTACGAATATCACCACCATTGCATATTAATATTGTGACCTTACCTGCTGTGGTATACTATTAACAAGATCACTTTTGTGGCATATGACCATATTTTGTAATATTTGAGACAAGTCTATGCATTAATTAATGTTTACTGCTCATATTAAGATAATTGTCTAATACACTGTTTATTGAAAGGAGCTCATTAGTCTGGGTATATTCTATAAAACACATGTAGGACTATTCATAAGAACCAAGAACTTAACTGTAATAAATGAATAAAGTGAAATTCAGAAAAAATCAGGCCGCACATTTTAGAAAATGCAGGTACCTAACCAATTCAAAATGAATTCTGCAAATGCTGTGTTTAAATCTTTTGAAAATCAAATAAAATAAAACAAAGGTTAACTATGCATAATTTGCATATTTAAAAGATTAGACTTTCTGATTCATCAAGTCACATGCAGATGATAATTATTCTAATTACATTTTACTTCTACACAGTAAACAAAAGCATGCTGATTTGCCTGGGAAGGTGCACCATTAAACAAAGCACTTCAAGATACACCTGCAAAACAAGCAATTCACTATGTGCTTTCTCCATTAGCCAGATTTGTTTCTGCTGTTCTTTGAAAAGCACTTCATATAAACTAACTTTAAATTTCAAGAAACTTCAGTATCCCATCTGTTCTTTTGTAAGACAGATATACCTAAAGAAAATAGCATAAGGAAAAGTTCAGTAATAGGACATCTAATTATGGAATGATGGTGTCAGTCTGAATATGTGTGGTCTTTTCTTGGATGTAAAACAAAAATATAAACAAACTTCAGTTAATGAGTATAAAAGTATTTAAAAAATCAGTTAACAAATAACTAAGTTTAAGAAATTAATCAATGATAACTGTATGAAGATATTTAGTGCTTATTGTCCAGTTGTGCAGTTTACATTTAGGTTGGGCTTCACTAACAGCAGCACAATTCACATTGCTCAGATAAGGCAAGCATCAATATACCACAGTAATGCAATCTATTGTAAAGCTTTACCTGCTCTGCAAATGAGCTGTGTTAAGTTGTAATCTGCATGTATACAAATCAATCATTTGTGCAATTTAAACTACTTTTCAGGTAAATCAATCTGTTTAAATGTGCGCATGCATACTTACACACACACACACAGCCTGCAATCTGTCATAAGTGAGCACATTCCGGAAAAATTCCAGAAATCTTGTAAATCGTAACTGTCAAGCCTCTATGTAATGTAAAAAGGTATCACTTACATTCTAAAAAACACAGACGTTTGACTCACAGCTCATAAGTTATACACAACAGAAGAAAGATGTTTCCAGTAATACAAATGACAAAAAAAAACAAACAAGAACAAAGTAAATGGCAGCAAACAACAATGTATATAATTTACAATGATCGTAGACAATATATAAAAATAACAAATTAACCACTCATCTTTAGAAACAGTAATTTGGACAGCCTACCTAAGAAACAGGTAATACATTTTTGTGAGTTTATATATATATATATATATATATATATATATATATATATATATATATATGGATCTATGTCAAAATAATGAATTATCATAGCATCGAGTTGCAAAACAGTGAGAAGGAAATGACAAAAGTTTACATTCACAATGTCCAGATTGTCATAAGTTTTTGCCACAAGAGGAGTCAGCTGGCCAATGTGGTGAACTTTATTCTTTTCTCCACGGTAGTGCGAACTTGGAGTTGGTATATTTAGTTTGGGGGGGGGTGTAGAAGCTTAACCCCTAGATGGGGGGGGGGGGGGTTGTGAGAGGAGAAGCCTCCCACTTGGTTGGGTTTTATTTGCTTTGGTTTGTTTTTTTATGTTTTCTGGCTGACTGTTTACTTACTAGGGGAAAATGTACGATGTTCTGGATGTTTGTAAATATAAACTTGCATTGTTTCTGTCTCACCATTTTGCAGCTCAATGTTATGGTAATTTGTTATTTAGACAAAGATACATATATGTGTGTATGTATATATGTTATATGTGTGTGTGTGTGTGTGTGTGTGTGTGTGTGTGTGTGTGTGTGTATATATATATATATATATATATATATATATGTGTGTGTGTGTGTGTGTGGATCTACTTTACAGAATCGAACACCCAGATGTTCGACTTTCACATGGCCAAGACCAACTAAACATTGCTAGCAGGAGGGCAAACCACCCTGCACCCCCCACACCCCCAGTTATTTAAATACACCAACTCTAAGATCGCACTACAGTGCAGTTAAGGGAAATCTTACTGTTCTGTGCTCTATGGAGATCCCCATTCAGACCGTTCAAACTTTTAAAAGTTCGATCATATGGTCTCGGCCATATGAAAGTCGAACTTTTAAAAGTCTGACCATCTGAAGGGGACCCATATATAAATACATATATACAGAGAGAGAGAGTTTTCCAACTTGTGTTAAGTGTAACTTCATTTTTTCTTAAAAATGGAGAGATTATCTGGAATTAGGAAAAGTATTCCAGGATGCAAGTTTAAGGTTGCAGAATGATTTTTCATAAATGGTTATTTGGAACTGGGATCTCCTGGTAAGGCTTAGATTCATGCACTGTTAGTGTGTTTGACAGAGGATTACAGTACCTTTATTTAAAAAGTTTAAAAGTAAGGGTACCCAAATAGGTATCTGGACCTAGTAGTGATGGGAAACCATTAAGCCTGAGGTATAATGATGTTCAGTAAAACAGCAGGGGAAAGGTCAACAAATCTAAATCTTATTTTCAGTGGTCAGTAATAATACAGCGTTCTGTCCTGAGAGAGGTGCAATAATGGGTAAAACATATTCAAGTCTAGGTGTTAAAACACTGACAGCTATTGCACAGCAAGCTTCACTTGTAAGTAGATACAACATGTTCTAGGCTACCTTGGATGATTACAAAACTTTAGTTGTAGTCAACTCAACAAAACATTAGAGTAGTATCTAAAAAGATGATCTAAATATTTTTGATCACTAGTAAAAGGGAATTAGGTCTCAACTGCATCTGAAACAAATTAAAATTATATTACTATTTTGGATATCATGACAGTGGTATGTTAGTGTTAATTTAATTTATTGATATGAAATGAAGGTGAAATTGTGTTGTAACATAGAAGATAGCTCTTGGGCTGACTTATGGGCAGCTGTGAATACTCTATCATCTGCATACTTTGCAATACTTAAATAAGGCAGGTCCTAAGGTAGACTATTTAGGTTCTGTAAGAAGAATACGGGACTAAGTACCAAACCTTGTGGAACACCAGTGGAGATGGAGTCAGTGGTAGATTGAGAGTTTTATTCATTAATAGTGATGCATCTGTTAGATAAATAACTCCTAAATCATGATAATCCAACAAGGTTGCCAAAAGTCTGATAATATCACTAGTAATCCAGAAAATGGACCCACATGGCGCACAATGAAGCTCACAGACAGTAGAACCAATAAAATCAAATTTAATACAAACTAGCGGCCAACAATTTAGTATCTAAAAAGATGATCTAAATATTTTTGATACCAACAACAATGTTGGTCGCTAATTTGTATTAAAGTTGATTTTACTGGTTCTACTGTCCATGAGCTTCATTGTGCGCCGCGAGGGTCCATTTTCTGGATTTCTAAATCATGATGTCACTTCATCATGAAATGCATTGTCAGCTAGTTTCTATAGTAAGTGGTTATGGTTGACAGGTTCAAAGGACATTTTCAAACCTAGGAAGATAGTTCCAGCTAAAGGCTGATTTTCATATCTAAATAAATTTATTTTCACTGGACTCAGGCTGCCACTGCTGTTCTTGATCATTTCATGATGGTATCTGCATTGGCTAAAAGAGTCAGACTGTTGATGCTTCAGATAAATGAGACAAAATCATTAATTGTGGACAGTACAAAGCAACATAGGGTGACAAATGTCACATTAATGCAGTTATCCACTGGACAGATGAAATATCAAGCAAACTCAAGATGGGAGAAGCTAGTACAAATAAATTAGGAGGAAATTAAGGTGTTTTCTTATCTATGAAGTAATTTTATCAAGCTGTTTGTTAAGGACTAGAGACAGACAAAGCTTTCAAAATGATAGAGCCTATGATGTGAAATGATTAAGTGGTTCTCTCAGAGAAAAAGAAACATTTAATAGTCATGAAGAGTTTGGCCAAAGCAAGAATGTACATAAGTGAAGGACTGATAAGACATAAATGTTTAATAATAGACAAAAGAGTGTATTGTGGAGCCACAAAGATAGCCATCCAAGTCATGTAAAAGTTGAGCAATAATACATGGAATATTTTGTTATTAAGATGAATCTCCTTAGGTTTATTCTGCTGCTTTTGCATTTTGCAGATTTTAGGCTCAGATTAAAGGGCAGTAAGTTTTTGTGAGCACTACAAGGCCTTAGTTTCATAGGAAGTTACTAGGCATGCAGTTCAGGAGACCATTAACAAGCATAGTTCATTTCCCTAGTGCCCAAAGGCTCTGTCTGATTAAGTGACTTGCATTTGCTTCTGCTATTGATTTGCTACACTTCCATGTACAGACTGTTACATTTACCTCAGCTAAAGCAATAAGACGTAGTAGCAGTTTTTCAGCAATGCCATTGATTTGACCTGTTTTATCTGATACCCTGGCAGAATAGTTAAGTGATATAGAGCTTGCTTCCACATTCTGACACCAAATGTGAAAACAGTTTCACTAATTCATCATGATTATTTCAGGAAAATTTTCTCAATGTCTTCTAAAAAAATAATTTCACTTTGTTAATTGTGAAATGAGTTCCAGCATGATTGTATTGTGGGATCTTTATTATTAATGAGCTACTGCCAAACTGTATTTGCCTCTGTATCTGATTCACTTCCCAGCAAGCCTACCTTTATACAGAGTTTAAAGATCTTCTCTGCTTTTCTGTGTGCTTTCACAAGAGTCTCTAGTTTCTTCCAGCATCTTAAAACTATGCTCATAGCTGAAATGGCCATGCTCATAACTGCTACCACGTGTGCTTTTGTGGGTGGTGTCTGTCTCTTGTGACAGACTGGCATCCCACCTAAGACTCTTTCCTGGTTTATGTCTACTGTTTGTTAGGACAGGCTGTACCTCCCCTCCCTCTAGAACTAGAAGGGATTCCCCCTCATACAAGTCAAGTGTAAAATGGACAGTGTTAGAACTTGATCATACTTGTATAAATTGCAACTCACTCAATGTTTGTCGTACAGAATCATTACCACTCTTTCTGTGTGATTTACATTTACATTTTTTCTCAGTTTCAATTTTTCATGGTAGCTGTGCAATCCTAAAGTTGTATATATAACTAGGAGGATGGTCGGAGTGGTGCCCTCTCATGGGAATCTAGGGGACAGCCCTACTGCAAAATATTTATTTATTTTTTTTTATTTTAATTTTTGTATTCATTTATTTATTTAGTTAGTTAGTTATTTAATTTATTATGAAACTTTGGCTGGTTGTGGTCATCTGATTGCAGCTTTACCTATAGGCAACTCAGAATTTTATACTAGACCCACTGGACAATTGAATGAACATTGCAAAGGATGTGTTAAAAGGAGTGACATATATGGTGCTGATTACCAGAGCAATTTGTAATCTTACAATAATTTTACTCCCACATTTCAGCTTATTTTTATGACCTTCTCCTAATCATAAGAATATTAAAGTAAGACCATACCCATTTGTCAATGCTGACCTCAGGGTTACACTTGAGACAGTGTAAATAATGGCACAGGTGTTCAAATTTGGGAAGAATTGTCAAAATAGGCACTTCAGGATGTAAATCAAGAGGCTGTATTATTGCCTGAGTCTCATGTGCTTACTGCCAACCACCTGCTTATGAATCTCCTATAGGTTAAAGTATATCCCAAGAAACACAGTGTAACCCCATGTTTTTTAGGGGATGCCCCCTGAACCTCCATATCTATATACACTGCCTCCATGGTCACAACAACTTGTAGGAAATATATTTAGAGAGTGGACATGTGTGCTGCAGTTTGTTCAAATTCAAACATAAAAATTAGCAGTCAGCTTTCAGGAAGTGGCATGCAGGAAGTTACCTTTTTATGACATACATTACAACTGTGGCAGAATCATAAGAACATTTTAGTTCATAGAGTGATAATAGGGTCCAAAAGTAGAATAACCTTTCATGCTAGAACTATATATGGAGAGCTGCAGAGATCACAAAGTGGCGATCTGCAGACGGTAAGCTGAAAATCTGATGTCAAAGAAAAAAGCTAAAAGTTTGTCAGTTGTGAACAGTTCCAGGAAATTTACTAGAAGCCTCAAGCTAGGGGCCATCCATTGAGAACGATTTACAATGTTATATACACCTGTCTTTCAGAAAAAAAAATGAAAAATAATATTGCAACACCTGATGAAGCTGGATTACACAGAGGACCTCTTAAAAATCTGAGCTGAAAACACTGAAAACTTGAAATGCCATAAACCATCTTTTTTCCAAAGTAAATGTCCTCTTGTTCACTTAACTGCAAATAGTTCTAGACCATATTTTTGAAATACACTTCTAAGAATTCTATCTTGTGAACTATGACAATACCCCATTGTAGTTCTGTGCCAATGCATAATTTTTAATACGATGTGCAAATACTACCCTTTTTTAAACAAGAAAGATATTTATTAAACCATAACTTATGACACAGGCATTTGTATGTTTATATAAATGAAAACAAACCACAATAACACAAGCCTAGTTGCAAGATTTTTCATCACGAACCATACTGGCAAACTCCCAGTCATTACACATCACTTATAATCTACCCAATCATTTTCAGTCAAACATTACATAGCTCATTTAAGTCCTGCCTTCTTTTAAACCTCTTTCCTCCCCTGTACATATTGTTTCCACTATTCCCATTTTTTTCCTGTGTAGTTTGCTCCTACCCTTTTCTAAATATCTCATTTCCAGTTGTTTTATCTCTATTACTATATTCACTACTTCTAGTATATTTGGTTTAGATTTTGATTTCCATTTTCTAGCAATTGTATTTTTGGCAGCCACCATAATTAGATACAGCAAGACCTTACCATGTCTCTCAGACACTGTATTCCCACAGGGAATCCTTAAAGTCTACCAACTCACCACACACACACAGAAAATATGTTACCAATTACCTCTTTCTTCCCTGTCATACCTCGAACATTTGCTATCTACCCGAGGAAAAATTCTCTGGAGTCTACTTGGGGTATAAAAATATCTATGTAAACATTTCCAAGCAAAAATCCTAAATCTTCTAGATTTTGTTGCATATTTGGGAGACATACTTATATCCCCTATTGTTTCTTTGTGAATTGTTTATCCAGTCTCTCTTCCCAATCCTTTCCAACCTCCTCTGATTGATTCTTATAGTTGTCATGCAATATGTTATATGCTTTACTAACTCCACAATGAATGATATGCAAAATGTTTAGGATCAAAATGTTAATGAAACGTAAACATTAGGTATAAATATTTGTCAGATTAAATGAAGAAAAATCATGACTGACTGCAGAATGATAGTATGTTGGGTTACGACATAAGACTCATCTAACAGTATCTTGAAAATCTAAGCCCCTGATGTCCAAGACATTTAGGCATATTGCTTATCTGTGTCAGAAATTATGGTCCTCTAATTGGGGCTAGTCATTCCTAATAGACTATAATGAGTTTTTGATCTGAACTGCATAATTTGCTGCAAAAATGATTATGCAACAGCTAACATTGCACATGCACAATATTGAGATAGATAAATAGATATATATGTTTGTCTTATGAAATATTCTAAAGAACAAAAAAGCAGCTATTTTAGTGACCATAATCATGGTCATTTTAATTATCAAAAACAGACCCTGCTAATTTTATACACACACACAAACTCCTGAGTGTACTGTCTTTCAGATGACATGGTAAATCAAAGCCCAATCTCCTTGGGTTGGTGGTAGCAAAAGATCTCATGACACCTGTCAAAAAGTAGGGGTCCTTTATTTATATACAAAATAACTTTTACATATTTACTTGTGTATAAATATAGAAACATACACATCTGTTTACACATTCAGAATTTCTATTACAATCATGCTAAATTTTCATCCCTATAGAGCCCCATTCCTTTTTCCATAACCATTACCTGATTTTACTTAATACTGTTGTTAAAATCCATTTGCCTTTATACATAATTTCATTTATTCTTTCATTCCATATAAGCCATATTGCATAAAATAACTTTTATCTATTCTTTTAACACATTCTTTACTTCTATTCTTATAATATCCAAATTTAATCATATACATGTTTATTTTATCTACTTTTTTATAGCTTCAAAAAATCTTCTTTACATAGTTTTCTCCATAACTTTGATCATATGCTCATCGTTTCATCTTCTTGACAATGTAAACATATTCATTCACTTTTCTTTTTATATGGCATATTTCCTTTTACTGGCAATCTATTACCAATCTCCACAAAAAATCTTAACATTCTCCTTTCTTATTATGCCATTTGCTTCTTTTTTTTTTTATAGCTTTCATTTTTTCATCTGTTAGATTTTCCCATGGTTTTACATAGTAATGTTTTATCATTATATTCTTATACCATACTTTCCTACCTTTTGCTATATTGTCAGTTTTTTCCACAAAAATATTTTTTCTTGATAACATTTTATTTCTTCATGTATACATTGTTTTTCTCTCTTACTCTTATTACCATATCCCAAATGTATTATATTTTTACAGTTTTACTACTCTTTTTCATTTTCCCACTTTATACAAACTTAATGAAGTAGCATACACCACTGGCTTAATTAACCAGTTTTTTTTAATTCTCTTCTATCTTCCTTCTTGCTTATGAATTTAAGTATTCCACTACATAATTCTTTATACATAAAACCTTCATTTAACCATTCATTCAAAGTCTTAAAAAAATATGTACTTTTTGCCAGTCTCTTAAATTTTTATACATTTCAAACTCTATTCCATCTGGGCCTGCAGTCAAATCTACGTTTGCCTGTCATAATACTTTATCTAGCTCATTTAAATAAATCTCCTTTTCCAACTCTTTATTCTCTTTTTCTGTTAACATTTTTACTTTCCATGTTTTTTTCACTGCCTTCTTTTTTTCTTTGAACATTCTTTTACATATTGTACTACACTATTCATAATTTTTTCCTGAGTTCTTTCTATTTCACCTTTTACATTTTTTATTTCTCCCATTACCCTTCCATCTTCCTTTACTAATCTACTTAAGGAAGTCCATACTTCTCTTTTTTCTTGTAAAAAATATCTTTGTTTGTATAACACTTTTTGTATTTTTTATTTCTTTCATATAATTATTTTTGTCAAAATGCTTTCTATCATTGTGTTCTAAATCTTCCAGTGCATCACGTTCTTTCATATTTTTCTTTCCCTACAGTGATCACATTATATTGCCACTGTTTTTTTATATTTTGCCTTAAATATTATTCATCATTCAAACCAATTTTTATAAAATGTTCTCACAGTAATAAGATCTTTCTATAACTGTACTACTAATCTCTTTCCTACTTCATTACATGCTTTCTCATTTATTGTTTTAATTCCTTTGTCTATTTTTATATATTCATTATTTTCTTTTATCTCTAGCCATATTGCAAGATGATCAGAAAATACTGTTGTAAGTACACCCCTCTTCTCCTATAACGAAACCTTTTAATACTATAAAATAATCTGTTTCAGTTATATACATACCCTTTCTGTAAGTCCATGAATTTTGGTTCAAAGTTTTAACTTACCACATCTTATAACTTCTAACATTTTTCTTATATCATTTCCTTTCTTTTTATGCTTGCTCTTAAATCACAAAGTCATCCTGGTAATATAATATTCATCTTTATCACTACATAGTCTAAAATCTGATGAAATAAGCTTTCCATTTCTTTAAAATTAGTATAAGCATGTAATGTTATAATTCCATATACTCATTCTTTCCATTTTAAAATCTACAATAGTTAATTTTCTAAAGTTACATCTATTATCTTTACTGTATTTCTACAGAATATGGATATTCCAGAGCATGTCTTGTTTCCCAAATTCCAAATTATCTTTCCTCCCCATAGATTCTCTGTTTGCAATTTTTCTTTATCTGTTAAAAATCTTGTGTCTTCTAATATAATTGCATCTACCTCACTATATTAGACTCCAAAATTCTTATACTTCTTACTATATTGTTGATACTATTCACATTTACTAAAAGCACTCAATAAACTTTTCATTTTTTCTTTTTCCTCTAACTCATGGTTTCAAAAGTTCATACCTGATTGCTAGGTTAGTTTCTTTAATACACCATTCTAAGCCTAACCAATGTCTTTCCTAAAGGTGAGAATAGAATCAAACATTGTACATTGTGTCTGTGGGACAAACACATTAACCATTATACCAAGCCCCAGTCTTCAGCTCTATATTTTCTTTTTCACCCATTTCCTTTCTTTTTTCTTTTGTACTTATCCCTTTAAATGTTCTTATATAGTTGTTTCCCCCTTTACCAAGAGAATTCATTTTTATTCTTTTACTACCTCCCAGTTTGTCTTCTTCATCACTTAATTTCAAAACTTTCTTCTATGTGTTATTATTTTTCCCATCTAATTTTCCTTCTATTTCTACTACTTCTAAAAAGTATTTTCTTTGTTTATTACCTTCTCTTTCTTTTTCCTTACTGTTATTTTCATTTCTGCAATCCATCCATAAATGTCCAATTTTATTACACTTATAACATTTCAAGTCACATGTTTTGCATCATGTCCCCATAAATATAACATTTTCTTTTGCCACAGTTACTTATCAAATGTCCTTTTCAACAAAAGAAACATGATTTGGATTGTCCACAGTATTTTACAATATCACTATTCCCCCTCCACTTTTACTGTGCTTGATATATGTATAATTTTTACTCTTTCTATTTTTAGCACAATATTACAGTCCCAGCCAGCAGTCCATACACCCCTTTTGTCATAAACGTTTGTAATGTCCAGTACTTATTTACATAAAGCTTTAAAATGTCATTTCAAAGTCTCTCTTTCTACCTCTTTTCAAAATTGTACATGAATCTTTTTTTGTTTCTCTGTTAAATGCTTTTATCACATAAAGATTCCATAGAAAAATTTCCATTGAAATAACAGACTCACATGTATCGTAAAATGTCACTTTGTTAATAAGAATAAATGCTCTTACCTGATGTGATTTTATACCCAAAGGATCTATTAAACTGTTCCACACTTCATACGTGTCCATTTCCTTGTCTTCCTTTCCTTGAATCCTTACTATGTACTTTAATTTTTCACCTTCGTCTGCCTTCTTTTACTTTCTCTGCATATGTTTTCTTTTCCATCTTACCACTACTCTTCAGCATTGCCTCTGCATCCTCCTTTTGTATTTCCTCCACAATGTGCCCCCAGAAAACATCTCCTTCATTATCTGGCTCACACTGCACCACCATTTCTTTAAGTAAATCATACCACAACCTTCTCAACTGGAGGGTTGTAATTATACAGCTATCATGTGCTTACTCATCTCCATCAAACAGGTTTCTTTGAAATATTTCCTCAGAATCCTGCACACATTCTCCAGTCTCAATATTTGCTTCCTCCTTGATTTCTTTCACTACTCCATCATCTCCTTCTCTCTCCATCTGTCTCCCTATTTCTCTGGGCTGCCTCTGCTCCTGGAATAGAAACAGGAAGTGCTCCTTCAAAATGGTTCCCACTCAGGAAGTTCCCCAAGGCCCTGGCCAAATTTTTTCTGGTAATATAAATACCACCTTAGGTCTCAACTGAAAAGATGCTGCTAACCTAGTGGGACTCACCAGGTCAACAAAGGATAAAAAAAAAAAATATATATATATATATATACACACACACACACACACACACACACACACACACAAGTGTGTGTTTGTACAGGTGAAATTAATTGTGGAGTAAATAAAGGATGTTAATGCCATATTGGCCTATTTTTCAAAAGATGTGTAATAGGAAAATGTTTTGTGGATAAAGATGGTGACACAAATGACATAAATGTGAATAAAAATATATTAAAATGAAATTTGAAGCTAACCTTAAAATAGAAACCAAAATGTGAAGTGTGAAGAAAAGGAAAATTATCAGGTGAATGTGTCACAGTAAATCTAAAACAAAGGGAACACTTTTCTTGATTAGATTTAGAAGGGACTTTTTTCTGAAAGATCAAGATTATTACTTCTTGTAAAATCTGATGGCATGGCATAGAATGTGGCAAAGAGCAATCTTATAAAAGCCTATAAGGAGGTCTTTCCAGGAGACATATATGAATTACATAAATGACAGACTGATGAATGCATTTGAATCTTTTTTTTTTCTTGTCAGTGGGGGATGATAACTATCACTTAATAATTAGGTTAAAGAGTTTAAGAGGAAGCCAGCACCATGGCACAGAGGGATGAAGCCATTCTAGGATATCCTGGTTCAGTTAGTGTCTTGGGCTTCTGAGATGCTAGCTTGGAGGGATGGGCAGGCCCATCGAGGGATGGTATTTCCTGATGATTCTGCCTGACCTAAGGCATGTCCCATTGAGAAAAGCAGCCCACAGATGCAATTGGTGAGTTTAGGGGAGTGGAGATGGGATATAACAACAAAAAAAATCACCCAAATCCCCCTGAACAGAAATATGGACAGTCGAGATCCCCAGGACACCCTTAGGTTCCATGACTGGCCCCAGCACAATAGGCAAATCCAGTGGGTTTACAGCAGCTGTTAGACCTAGAGGGAACATGGGAACATGTATTAGGATGATGTACAGGAGCGCTAAAAAAAAACAGATCTTGAGTGGAAGGTGCTTCTTGCAGTGGCAGGAAGCCAGTTTGTTGTATTACTGGTGATACAGTGATGGTCATGATTATGAGTCAAGTGAATCAATTAGTGTATTTTATTATTGGTTGTTTGTAAAATGGAAGAATTATTAGTACCACAAGTTAAGTGCATAATCAAGTCTGGTATCAAAACAGTTTGGAATGTAACTTGTACAGCTTCAAGTTACACAGCTTGTAGCTTAAAATGTTTTGCTACCCAGTACTCCCTAGGAAAACACCAGAAGTTTTATAGGGTATTTGCAGCTGGCTGCAAACATTTATACATTTTATACAGTCATAGATTTACAGATTGCTACTACTAGGCTAACAATCCAGGGGACTTTTCTAAGCCTAGCTATCATTTTTTTTTTCTGAAAGAATAATTATGTCCTGTATCCAAACAGGACATTGAGGGCCAGGCATTTATAAGTTTCATCTGTCCATAAGGAACATGGGTGCTAGGCCTGGTGTAAATTTCCTATTCCCCATCCACTGGTGTAGGTTGCACTTAAATTGGGTAATAGACTAACTCAGCTTCACGTGGATGGGAAGCCTGTTCCATAAGTGGAGCAGTCTCTGGGACACATCTGTTTGTCCAGCATGTTCTGTTTATGTCACAAACAAAATCTAGATCCCTAAACCTTGTATTTCTGGTAATGTTTGATTTACAAATATGCAGGAGATTTATAAGTGTGAAGTTTGTAGATGCCTTGTAAGCCAGGCATAGATCACCTCTTTCCAGTCTACAGGAGATTGAGTTGAAAGAAAGGGCTTTAAGGTCCTTTGCAAAGCTATGTTTGTATGCCTAGTGTTCTTTTTTGTAAGCAACCTCTGAGGTTGCTGTAGTTGCTGCATATGCCTGGTCAGGTACATATAGAACAGAGCACTGTAGTCAATGATTGGTGGATAAGGGCAGTGGGATAATGACCTCTTTGGATCTTGATGCTATGCCCTTATTTATAAGTTGTGCAAAATAAACAAATTTCCTCATCACTGTGGCCACATGGTGTTCAAAGGTAAGGCTACTGTCTATGTACATACTCAGATCCATGATCACTGGGTTGGCTCTTAGGGGCATATTATCAACATGTTAATTAGCCAGGATGGTTGACTTCCCAAACATTATAATTATGCATTTCTTAGGAGATGCATAGCATAAACATGGCACTCGGAGAAACCTGGTTTGCAGCTTTAAGCACTATCCTGAACAAATGTCCGATTATTTAACGGGCCATGTGGTACTGTTTCTTTTGTGGCTGTTTATATGTAATAATTTTTTTTTTTGGCCCTAGAGGTATTTTTTGTCAGTAAAGTGGAAATATCGGATGAGGTGAAGACCAACCATCGCTGCTGCTGAGGAGCCATTAGCCTTGCAGAAGGTACTAGCCGGTGTGTGTGTGTGTGTGTGTGTGTGTGTGTGTGTGTGTGTGTGTTGGTATGATTTAGCTGCTGCCGAGGAACTGTTAGCCATGCAGAGCTTACTGGTTAATGTGATGTCTGAATTTTAGTCTTCTGTTGACCATGGTGGAAGCACTTTTAGCTTGGCCTGCCTTGGACGTGGCCGGGCTGTATCTTTAAGGCATTTGGATTCTCGGGGTGTGTTTGACTTGCTGTGGCCAAGGGCTTCTTTTTTGGCTCTTGGTGTGTGCTGTGGTACCCGGAACATGTCCTAGCAACTGGATGTTGAGTTGAGGCTATAGATACTGGTGGCTATAAAGCTTAGTATAGTCAAACTTGGATCCACTGTCCTTTTTGGGAATCCATACTTCTGCATATTGCTGTCAGTCTATGTGTGGTGACTATTTTTTTTACGTGACTGTTTACAATGGATGGACCTTCTAAGCCAATGGGATGCCTACAACAGTGTGCAGTCCATTGCTGTACAAGGTGTATATTCTAAATGTAATTTATAGGGGTGATAACCTCGATGCATCCTGTCAGCATTTTTTCTCTTATTGTCTCCATCTTCAGATGGTGCCCTTGCCATTTTTGGAGTCAGAGGTGTCAGTTCTTCTGTTTAAGACTCTCAGATTTGGAGGGAGCATACTCGCATGTTATCATAAACTGTAAGAAAAAGTAGTCCTCTACACACTGCTATATCCAGTTTGGCAGATTATCTGCATTCTATTAATCTGTCTGCATTTACTTATATGTTGCAGTTTGTTTTTCGGTGGTCAGATGATTGCAGTCTGCTAATTAAGGAGGCCGTGCTTTGTATTACGATTAAGACAAACTTTGTTTGTAGTCTTACTGCTGGGACCTTTTGTGGTTGCTAAATTTTCAAGTATATTTTGTTTATAAAGAATATATATTTTGTGGTATATTTTATTATCTCTTTATTTTTTCAAGATATTACCTGTCACATTTCAAACTGCTTTACATACTGCATTGTTGTAACCACTGCCTACACCCAACACAAAAGATGTTGCCACTTCTTTTCCTCTCCCATCTGCTATTTACACTTACATACATCACATCTTATCACCCCCCCCCCTGCAATTCTCCCCTCACCCTCCATTCGGAACTTACATCCCAACCAAAATCTATCCAGGTCCTACCTCACTTCTTTATGCACACACTCATTGCACTCTACCAACACTATTTTTTCTTTAAAACTAAATTACTCCCTTCATCAAAACAAATCCCAAACTTAAAATCCAAATTTCTGTATCCTCTCCCTCAACCTAACTCTTTTCTCTCTATCCTGACAACACTCCTCCTTTCAGGCGATATACACCCCAATCCTGGTCCTAATAATCAACTCTTATCTTCCAACTCCTCCACTCCATCTACTATCACTACTACTTCTCCCCCCCACACCTCTAGCAATCCCACTCTCACTAGTACCTCCCCATCCACTCTCACTTCTACACACAGAACCAAAAGACTAAAATTCTTCTCCCTTAACATCCAGAGCATATGCAACAAAGTGCCTGAACTCCACTCACTCATACAACACTATACCCCCCACATCTTAACTCTCTCTGAAACTTGGCTAAAACCCCACATCCTCAACTCAGAGATCTGCCCCCCTGGTTTCAATATCTACAGACTGGATAGACCTAGCAAAAAGGGAGGTGGTGTCGCCATTCTCTTTTCTGACTCTCTCAATATCTTACCACTTGCAATTACCACTCCCACCTTTCACCCTGCAGAGCTACTCATAGTAACCTGTCATCTCAACAACTACCAAAAAATGGCCATAGCCTCAATCTATATCCCACCAGGGAATAATATCACCATCCTTGAAGACATCGTATCTTGGTGTTTTCTTCACATCCCCTTTGAAACTATCATACTTGGGGATGTAAATATAGACTGGAACTCAGTTAACTCTACTACACTGTCTCATAGTCCCAACCTACATGGTTTTACTCAGCTTGTCTCCTCCCCTACCTGCCTTGGTAAAAACACTCCAATTCTATCCTAGACTGGATTCTCGTAAATTCTCCTAATTTGTACCACCAGCCAGGTACACTATCTGACTCCATCAGTGACCACTTACCTATCCACATTACTAGGTACTCACCCAACCTCACTAGTACTCACCTCTTAAAATACATCCGCAACCAAAGAAAATTCAATACCACTTTCTTCAACAAAATTCTCTCAAATATTAACTGGTCCTGCCTATACTCTCTACCTTTAAATGATGCAGTTAGCTACTTCAACCAGACATTCCTAAACATACTCAACTTTCTTGCCCCCATCAGGAAAATAAAAGTCAAAGCTAAACATGCCCCCTGGCTATCCAAAGAAACCTTCCACCTTATGCATAAAAGAGATGCCACTTGGAAACAATATCAGAAAAGCAAATCTCCTGCCCTCCTACAGTCTTATAGGGAACTTGGAAATCTTACAAACAATAGTCAACCAGGACAAAAGAAAGTTTTACCTGTCTGACCAATCTCTGCAAACTACTAACCACCAGAAGTTCTGGTCAACCATAAAAACACTTCTTAACCCTGCCTCACCCACAACCCCCAACCCTTTTCCCAATCAAGCTCCCTCAGATACCGCCATCCATTTAAATCACTACTTCATTGATACCATTTCTAAACTAGTACCTAACACCTCTAATAACCCCAACCCTACCTCTAATTCCACTTCCAGTTCTGTCACTTCAATTTCCACACCCATGCCTTCTTCACATCCCCAATCTGACTCGACTAACTTCTCAGACCCCTTCATGCTCAAAACTGTCTCTATTAGTTATATTAAAACTCTCCTCAATAAACTCGAACCTTGTTCTCCTGCCACTGATAACCTGCCTCCCCAATTCCTTAAACTTGCTTCTAACTCTATTGCCCTTCCTATCATCATTCTAATTAACTGCTCAATCCAAGAATCCACTGTCCCCTCTATTTGGAAGGAATACTTCACTATCCCACTACATAAAGGAGGTAACTCCACAGAACCATTTAACTTCCATCCCATTGCTATTCTTTTCCCCTCTCCAAAATTCTTGAAAAGTGTATCCATTCTCAACTGCTTTCCCACCTTACTCAAAACATCTTTTAACCAACACCCAGCATGGTTTCAGGCACAAACACAGTACTAACACTGCACTCTTATCTTTCTCTCATACTGTAGCTGAGGCCAGAGACAATAATAAACGTGTGTCCTGCCTCTTCTTAGATCTCTCAAAGGCTTTCCATACTCTCTCTCAACCTTCTACTTCATAAACTTTGTCAGCTGAACATTTCCATCCCCACTCTAAATTGGTTCTCAAGTTACCTGTCCAGTTGCCTACAAGCAGTTAATGGCAAAATTCCTTCTCACCCATTCTGCCAGTTCAGACCGGTGATCCTCAAGGTTCAGTTCTTGGTCCCCTCCTTTTCAACCTCTTCACCAATGACCTACACACTTCCAGCAACCTCTCCTCTATCATACAGGATGCAGATGATTCAAAGCTGATCTCCATTTCTGACTATCAATAACCTCCACCATATCACCCAATCTTCATTTCACTCTATTGAGAAGTGGCTCTCCAATAATCAACTTATCCTGAACCCCTCTAAAACTAAGCTCTTACTATTCCTACCTAAAACTCTAGTCCACCACAAATCCATCTTTCTCGTATCCTCTCTAAATGGCACCATCATAACACCAGACTTACACACTAAACACTTAGGTGTCATCACAGATGACCAGCTCAAACTAGACATCCATATACTTCATTCTATAAAGAAAACACCAAAAACTGGGCATGCTACACAGAAACAGCAAATTCCTGACCCCCAACTCAAAACTACTGCTAGCTCAATCCTATCTCCTCCCTGCCCTCCTCTATGGCTCCCCTCTATTTTCCAATCTACAAAATAACCTGCTGGCAAAACTAGATCAAACCTACAACAAAATTGCTAGATTTGTCACCAGCAGCCCCTATAAATCCCATCACTGTTCCGCTCTCATAAAATTACATTGGCTCGAATTCCCACACCTTCTGACCAAATGTCAGCTTATCCAAGCTTTCAGAATTCTTAATTCAAACTCTGACTGTCCATCTCTGTCCAACCTGATCTCCTGGTACACCCCTCCCCGATCCCTGCGCAGCTCTGATAAACTATTACTACAAGTCTATAAACCCAACAAGAACATAGGTAAAATACTCTATAAACACTCCATCTCCCTTACCTGGAACAATCTTCT
Source organism: Protopterus annectens (assembly GCF_019279795.1). Lineage (NCBI taxonomy): Eukaryota > Metazoa > Chordata > Ceratodontiformes > Protopteridae > Protopterus > Protopterus annectens. The sequence goes on from NC_056733.1 coordinate 303,100,082, forward strand.
ACTCCATATTAAAAGTCATACCTCCCTTCCTAACTTCAAACATGACCTGATAGTGTACCTCCATAACAACCCCTTATGTACATGTTATCATCCTACTAAACCCCTCCCTCTCCACATACCCACTTCACCACTAAGTCTGATCTATAAGACCTTTTTCCTCTTTCTATAACTTACTTTATCCAACTGCTCTTCTTTCTGTACCCTCCCTCTAGTTCACTACATCCCTCCTCTACTACTATCTTCTTTTGCACCATTCCCTCTTCTGACCTATGGTCCCTTGTGCAGTCACCCCTCTCTTTTTACTCCCACTCTAGTTTTCCTCAATTCTGAAGCCCCTGCACTTACACATTTCTTCTTCTAGCCACTAATCTAATTAAACCTTGTTTCTTTTCATTATATTACCTACAACCTTAACTTCCTTCCTGCTTACCTGCTGGATTTATTATTGTTGTTTCTCCTGTTACAACCTGTTACTACACTTTTTGTATATATAGCTATGTACTATTCCATTGAGTACATTATGTTCTTCTGATCCATTGTATCCATAAGATTGTTTTGCTCTTTAATATTGTTAATTTGTCTGTATTTGTATGTATTTGTATGTCTGTTTGGGGCTTTTCCCCTCGGGTCTCAACTGAAAAAGGGTAAATTCTTACCCAGCTGGACCAACCAGGTTAACAAATGCGAAATAAATAAATAAATAAAGTTTAACAATAAGGCTGCTCTGTGGATCAATAACAGACAAGGGATGAGTACTAGTACATTTTTATGTACTATCAAGTAACATGATAGTAGATTTTTCTGGATTTATGGCAAGCTTGTATACTGAAAGCCAATTTCACAATAAGCTAAAGTAATTTTGCTGTGGTTTGTTTAATTCCTGTGGGTGTTTTATTATCTATTATGAAACCATCTATACAGTTAATTGTAAAATCTACTACCTGAAAGTTTGTATAGTAGTAGTTGTTGGTGATCAAAATTTCCGAATGCCTTTTTTAGGTCCAGGAAATAGGACCATTAATTGGCTCTCTTCTGTGTCAGAAGTACTTTGACTAGGAAAAGGAAAATATATTCCTGGAAACTATCTGGGAAAATAGTTTTCCAGATGTCATGGTTTGCAAGTAACTATAAATACCACTTTGGGTCATACTTTAAAAGGACTGCAGACTGAATGTAATGCACCAGTAAGAGAAAATGCAATAAATGAAATTTGCAACCAGGCATAGTCTAGAAGACCTCTCAAAGTATCATCATGTATAGCTTCTGATCCTTTGTAGGAAGGTACAGGACCAAACTTAAACACAGAATAACTCTCAAGACGAAATAGCACAAAAGATGAATTGATAATAACCCACTGCTGAGTCTAAGAAATGCTTTCCCTGAAAGGTTCTTCAATAAAGAAAATGTCCCCTCATCTCACCTCCCATATTGTGGAGGGTCGATATCACCCTTATACCCTTACACAAAAATATTTTAACTCCAGTGTTACTCAGCCTTGCAGAAAGAAGCAGTAAACCAACCAAGTATTTCTCCTTTTCAATGATGCACTAACTCAGAGTTAAAACATGATACTAATGGGGGTGTGGAGTGCACTGGTGCTTGCTCCTTGCAATGCATAAATAAATAAATAAAAATCATCACCTAAACTTGGTAATTTCTATGTTTTAATGTTGGAATAGTATAGATATACACCACCAACATAATAAAATATATCAAATATACTAAGCTTCTAAAGATTTAATTTTTACAATACAAGAAACAGAGATATGCTCATTTAACCCAGTGTGCTTAGATTAATTCAATGCTAACTGCTAATGCAGTTCTTAGGCTTCCAGCTGCTCATCCTATAAACCAGTTCTTGAATGCTTCCTACTGAAATGTAAGCACTAAAAATACCACGTGCTGACAAGCCAGGAAAAAAAAGACTGAAAACCTGTTGAAGACCGAATCTTAAAATCGCTCTTCTCCTTAAATCTTCTTTTTGCAGGGGGCAGGTAATCCTCCCTGCACCCACCCACCCCAAACTTATATATACCAACTCCAAGATTGCTAAACCTCAGAGAAAAGGGAATCTCAGACAGTATTTGTGAGTCCAATCTTTCAGCCATTCAGTCAGCATATTTTGGGACTCACTCTAGAGGGTCCTGACATTTCAAATGGTTACCCTCTTTGGATTTACAATGACCTTCTTTACAAAAGGAAAAAAAAAAAAAAAAAAAAAAAAAATATATATATATATATATATATATATATATAGATATATATATATAATTTGGCATGTTTGAACAATGCATTTTGTAAATGTTTTTAATAACTTCCATATGTTCATAAATCTTTTTCCTAAGTTTTTCTCTGTTTTTTTCTCCACATGGAATGATGAACAATTTTGGCACAATGCTATATATAAACCAGTCCTCTGGTGTTATAAATAAAATAATCTTTACTTAAAAACATAACAATTGGCTGAACGTAATATCTTTCACACTCAAAAATATAGGTGCATTCCTTACATCCTCTGCATTCATATGTACCTTTCCACAACTTATTACCTACCAATAAAATACATACATACATATAAATATTTCAGACACAGGCAATAATATTTCTTTGCTTATAATTCTTGAAACGCTTCCCCTTTTTATATGTAACTTTAGATTTACTTTCTAGCAGATTAGTTTTTACATCATTGTGTGTAAAACTATACCAATTTCTAATGAAAGCTTACTTAATAGAAACAGTGTCAATACTATAAGTTAAAGCAATGGTTTTAGCATATGTGCCCTGCCTTTTATCCCTTTTAATATTACTCTACGCACAATTCCCTAAAAGAGGATAACATACCCCCTTCTCTTCTTTTCCTAAAATTTTATGCACTCACTTTTTCTGATAAGTCATTAGGTAAGACCTTCTGCTAAACACATGTCAACATTTAGATAAACAATTCTGGGTAATCAAACCATCTGGCCTTTAATTAAGGCTCTTTTTTGATGTAGTGGATAGCAGCTATTGAAGTATAACAGTATATTTAAGTCAGTTTATGAAAAATATTAAAACAAAATTATTATTCACTTCATCCTTAGATATTTCAGTGACTAAAAAACATAATTTATCACCATAAACCTCACTTGAAAATTGAAAAAATGATTTAGAAGAATTGATATGTTCCAAAATTATTACTAATTTGTCAGATGATCCATAGACTCCAAAAATTTGCATAGTCAGTTTTGAACACACAGTTTTTATTCTACTGTGCCAACACAATATTTGCAAAAACTGGAAAGCCCCCCCCCCCCCAGTCCTCCACACCCCCTGCCATTTATATATAGCAACACCAAGATTGCACTACAGTGGAGAAAAGGTTAAACTGCTCCAAAGGGAAATTTACCCTTTCCCCTCACTGCAGTGTGATTTTAGATTTAGTATACATAAGTTGCATGGGGGCATACCACCACACATGGGGTGTAGTGGTTTTTTTTTTCAAGTTTTCTCAACCATATGAATTTTGAGTTTCCAAAAACTCCACGACGTCATTTAACCCATATAAAATACACAGTTAAAGACAGAGAGAGATATGGAAGTACCAACCTCTTTTTAATAATCTTTTAATTAAAAGTGTTAACTACTGTCATTCTTAGACACCAGTGGTGTTAAATGTATGTTGGAAGTGGTTAAGTGAGGACTGTCGCATCTTCCTTTTGGGTAAGAGTTTTGATTCTGTGAAAGTAGCTGGAGCTTGTTGTAGAAGTATGTGTGTTTGCTGGTTATGATTGGGGTCATATTTTATATTTTCTGTGTCTGTTGGTGTGTATTTCCGGGTTAGAGTATGGGCTATGTTAAGTAATAGGTTTAGTGTTGAATATGTATGTGAAGTGCACATACCTCTCAACCTCTTAGCATCAGAAATCTGGACAGAGCCAAACTTTGTGGGGGACAAAGGCCCAAAAATAGAGAAAGATTTTAAATATTGCTCTTAAAAACTTAGAAAGTTGCTAGAATAACAGATTTTGCATTAACATGCATGTTCTGAAGGATATGAAGCCTGAAACTGAAATGTCTGTCATTAGTGACTTCAATCCTCAACAATTTGACAAAAAAAATTACAAATTTTATGAGGAATGGACCAAAAATATGAACCAAAAATCTGGACAGTTGAGAGGTATGGAAGTGTATGTACCTGGGACTGTGTTGTGTAGTGGGTCTGATAAGGAAAGGGGGTTTAGTAAAGTTATATGTAAGATTAGAGTAAGTGTAGCTGGGTTAAGGTTAGCACACATGAATAAGGTGGTACAGGGTGGCATTGTAACAAAAAAATCACAAATTTTATGAGGAATGGACCAAAAATATGAACCAAAAATCTGGACAGTTGAGAGGTATGGAAGTGTATGTACCTGGGACTGTGTTGTGTAGTGGGTCTGATAAGGAAAGGGGGTTTAGTAAAGTTATATGTAAGATTAGAGTAAGTGTAGCTGGGTTAAGGTTAGCACACATGAATAAGGTGGTACAGGGTGGCATTGTGTGCAGCTGATTGTATTGCTTTGCATACAATAGAAAAGCTTTGCCATGAGGTCATGCATGTGACTTATGCATGCTGTAGTGATGCTGCAGCTCTGGTATGCTTGGCCAATGCTGCTAGACATGTCCCTGCTACTCCTTTGCTTTGTTACATGTCTTTAGGTCATTATACCAGTGTTATCCCTTGCCCATTATATCCTTAACTAGTCCTCAGATGCTTCAAACAAAACCCTCTCAGAATGAGTACTAAATGTACATAATGCAGTCTTCTATGAATTCCAGCCAGTATGACTACCTGAGCACAGCTTATGGCTGCATCACTTGAAACTAATGCCTACAGCATGTATTTCTCAGTAACTTGGTTAGAAACTGGGCTGTTCGGCTAACTACAGCCTTTTCCATGTATGTAGGTGAGCAGAACTAAGAATTATACATATTTTTAAGTGTTCTGGAGGGCAACATTTACACAGATGTATAAATGGAGTGGAGTGCTACAGCATGCAGTTGTGAGTAAAGAAAAAAGGTAATAGTCACTTTTCTGCTGGACCACTTAAAAAAGTATATTTTGGGGGATTTAAACAGTAAAATGCAATACAAACAGTTACATATTAAAGGAGCCTTTACAAAGAGGTAAGGCCTCCATCCACCCACTTCTGACATTGAAGGCTACTAATCCACAGTCTAGCCACTTTTCTACATGAATTCCAAAATCACTGTACCGTATCTTACAGACATTTCTGTCTTACTATATATATATTCTCTCTCAATCTCAGTTACAATTTTTCAGTTTTAAGGAAAGCATTTATCCCACTCAAGCTTACAATAGGAACCTGTGTTACTTCTAAAAGACAGCTATGGTTCCTGCACAAGAATTTCAGAAAGTCAGACTTGTATGTAACAAGTTACTTTTTTTCACTTCCTTCTTAACCAACCATACCACCATGGCATGTTCATTTTCTTCATCAAAGCAAAATAATTGCATTTCTTGTACTTTATTTTAGGGATTCAGTCAATGTCTGCAGTTTTGACAATCAGTCCTATTTTAACCATCTATAATGCACATTTAAGTTAAGTATAATAATAATTTGCTATTCCAGGAAAATGCTACTGAGTCTAGAGTAAACTGCATCTGTATACTTAGAATATAAGCAGCAAAAAAGGAATGACTGACAGTGATATATCCAAGTAAGAAGTACAAGTTCTAATCTGGTATAGACAGCCTAGTTCTATATGAACTGTATTACTATTTTAATTTAAACTCCAGATAGGATCATAAATATTTACATACCATAACAACCTCAATAAGAGAATTTCCAGGGAAGGTAAGCCTTAAGGCAGATAATAGCTTAACTCTATGATGTAAAATGCTAATGAATCTAGTTAAGATGCAGGGCCAGAAGGGGCTTTAACTTTTCATTTTCAACTATTAATATCCATTTAGCTTTCAATTTGTTATATTTCAGCACTTTTCTGTAATGCTATCTGGTTTTCCTCGAGGCTTTTAGAAGAAAACACACTGAACTATGCATGTGGCTGTAATGAAGACGTGGGAATTAAGGCACAGACCTGTGGTTTTTAGTTCTTGGTGGCAGGCTGTTCTATGTCCTTCCTTCATTAAGTTAAACACCGACAGGTCCACAACTGATATCAACCAAGGAATGATGAAAGAAAATTATTTTTTATTGCATGACTCTCAGAACTCTACGTTCTAATGTTTCTTTAGAAGTTAAAGGAAGAAGCAAATCTCTACACAATTTTCTTATTCCTGGATTATGGATTAATAAGTAATTTATGTTTGCAGCAGACTTATTTCCCAGTTGTGGAAAACCTTCAGGAAAAGCAGATCATGTTTTGCTTCACTACATCAAAATGTTAATTTTAAGGGGTTCCCTAATGATAATAACCAGATGGCTGTCACATCAGCAGATGACAGTTACACATTCAAAGTGCCAACTAATAACACTGTGAAAACGAGCAATAATTAGGAGCTTCGCAAGTTAGAGCAGTAAGTTGTGATAGTTTCCTAAGAATTATGAATCTTTCTAAGTCTTATTCCTCAAAACAGAATAAAATCTGTACTCACTGCTGTTCTACGGGACATAACGTTATGCAAAAATGCTACACTTCTCATTGTGGAAACTACTGCGGAAGCATTAATTGGTCAGGATATTTTAAAACAGAATAATCGCATAATGATTAACACAGCAGAATGTCATAGTGCTTAACAGTTTTGCCACAGACTGATCGGACAGCACTTGCATATTTATTATCATGTGACTGAGCTCTCCCATTTCCTCTCACACTTCATAGAACTACAAGCAGGTTGAATGATATTTTTTCTCTGTTGCTAGGTGTGCTTGACATAATAGATGTATGATTGTGTATGCCCTGTAATGGTAGTGCATTCCATTTAGGTCTGTCTGGTTCCTCTACAGCAAGTAGAAAAATCTTGACAATTGGATGGGTAATAGGAAATTCACCCCGGGGATCACTTCTGTGGCTCTGCTCAACAGGGGCACAGGAAAATCATTTTCTTGGGTGGCGAAACCCAGGGAACTTTTTTGGCTAGGCTTATATAGGCCCAAGGGCCGATAGCCTAGTACCTACCTATGAACCTATCAACCCAAGTATGAAAGACAACTATAGTTAGATGCCAAAACCCTGAACTGGATGAGAATGCCCCTGTAGCATAGAGAAATGAAGCCTTGACTAATGACTCAAGCAACCAATATGACTAGTGGCAAGTGCAGTGGAGGGTCTGGTTGGTGAAGATGGCTGCGAACAGTCAACAGCTTATACATCTCGGGAGAAGGGAGAAAACTAGGCCCACCACATTAGCAACACGTACCTATTGATGGAAAGTTGTAGAAGGAACAAGTCAGAGTGCTACTGAGTCGAGGAGATAAACATATTTGGGAGAATGCATGTCTCCCACTCTCAACCAGTCAGTCATTGTGTGTTTGCAAGCTGCCTGCTGGGGAGGGGTTATAGCTGGAAGGGGATCTCTTTGGAAAAAGCAAGCTGCATACTATCCCACTGTTACCTTTCAGGGAAATGAGTGGGCTGATAAGACTCTCAGATAGGAACAAATTGGCAATGGAACTGTTGGTTGGTGCTTGGTTTTCATCCCTAGAAGTAGTAAGACAGTGGATGGGACAGAGGAAGGGGAGCCACTATGCAAGTCATGTGGCTAAAAATCATAAAAATAATAAATTAGATGAAGACAGGTTAAGAAAACTGATGATTTTTGGCATTTATCTTAATAAGCATTTATTTTCTAGAATGCTAAAATAAATGATGCTTTGCATAAAGACAGTACTAGAGGAAGATATTTTGACTTTTGCTGTCTTTCTTGCTATTCTTATTTTGCATTTTCATGTGTGTGCTCATACCTTTCATGGAGATTTTCTGTCTGAGCCTCCAATAAAAAGTGCCCACCTTGTTGGAGATCCAAGTTAGAAAAATATAAATAAGTAAAGGGAAGTGTCAAGCAATCTAGGTACTGGTAATATTATGTTACATTTCTTTCCGATAGTAAATCATTGTTCACTTCAAGATGTCAGCAATTATTACATTTCAGTGAGATACTAAAATGTTAGCTTAAGGCCCATTTCCAAAATAGTAGGCATCACAGCCTACTTTAACATGTCAAGAGACATTATCTGATCACTCAGGAAGGCTGGATTAATTTACTGACTGATATGCCAAGAATTTGACATTCCTATGTATTATCATCTACCAGATATACACAAAATTAGTATTGTTTCTGTCAGTTATAGAACATTATAAACAAGTTGTTTGCCTGAACATAGATGTCAAGAAAATTCACAAGGAGGGAGAGAAATTAAGTGCAGTCCCAAGAGGTAAATCTTGACATGCGTGTGGAGATCACATAAATGAGTTTTGATCAGAGACACTAAATCATAATTCTTTTACGTACATGTCTTTTAAGTATATGGAGCATTATACATCCCATGTGTTCTCAGTTACAGAAAAAAAGTTTTGGGACTGCAAGGTGTTTTGAACACACCACACCAAAATGACATTTGACAACCTTTTATTAAACTTCGATTGACATAACTTTATTGAGACATTTTAATTTATTACATCACCACATGAACATTCATCGGAGCAGCATATACTCACTTACCCTGTCCAATAAGTAGCACTGTCACCACCGCTCACTTATTCATACTTATCAAAGCAGCATCCTATCACTCGCTTTCATAACCTTACTGAAACATTTTAATTTATTAATCACAACATAAACTTTCATGAGGGCAGCATATCCCCACATACCCCACCCAATAAGCAACATAATCACTAACACTTCCAAATTATTCCCAAAGCATTACTTGCCAAATGTACCAATAATACTCAAGGAAACCCCTTCC
>NC_056733.1:303113987-303123987 GCF_019279795.1 Protopterus annectens
AGGGAGCAGTAAATGAAAAGATAACACTACATGACAAATCCGAACCAAGTGAGTTATTAAAGCTGGAAATATTACACAAAACTATTTGTGGCTCCAGACAACTTCATTTGTTTACAATGAAAGGGAGTGCTGCTTGCTGAGGCATCACAATGAAAACCCAGCACCAATGACTTACCATAAACAATGGGAAGTCACCCTAGCTACCATGATCCCGTAGCCAAGAATAAGAAAAAGAATAAGCTGGTGCCCACGCTATCGATAGCCACTTAACAATTGATCAAGCTACTCACTGGGACCCACCATATTTCTCATGAAACTTTACCTCTTTCATCATGACTGTAATAAAAAAAGCACATGAGCTCATCCAAGCTTACTGACCAAACTCAGTCCAAGGCCTACCTGCTTCACAAAAACTAATGGCCATTGTGGACGTAATTCTTTCAGTAGCAAGTTCATTCCTAAATCTGATCTCTTCCCCAGCTACACTTTACATAAAATACTCCAAGCTCCACCCCACATCTACCTCACTTCCTCAGAACTCTCCCCCTACTGAATTAACACTTTATCTCCCAGAGATCTACCTAACCTCATTCACTTTCATCCTAGCCTAAACATTCTTCTCCCACCTCCTTTCTTATAATCTCTGCATAGTCCCAAAGACACTGAAGATGTTGCTGACAAACTGGTTTGTTCCCAAACCTCGTTTACAGCTCTGAAAGCCTTATAACAGTGCTGCCAAAAAGACAGAAAACAGAAGCAAAGTATCTCCCTGAGGATTGAGTAGCTTTAAAAGTTGTACACTTCTCTGTGTTGGGAGCATTGAATTGTCTTACAGCTTTTAAAGCCATTTCAGCTTCTTATGTCTGTTCTGTTGTGCCCAATGTAAGCCACTGTTATATACCTGCACAAGACTAGTAACCTTGACAGGTATTTAACAAAACTCTTACATCACACAGTTGCTTAACAAGACACATATGAAAGACAGGTGCTCAGAAAAGTTACATTTTTTTCTTAATTCAGAAGGTAAATGTGGAGCTCCATGCTCAATAAGAGTATTCTGGGAACTACTCTAGTTTATGCAATTATTAATAATCATAATTAGAGCATACTTTTCTGGAGACTTTCAAAAGACTGACAAACTTGCTAGCCTTTTAACATGCAATTATATGGTAATTTATTTTATGGCTTATAATAAGTTATAGCTATCTCCATTACATCCTCTTAGGTTGTTTTTGTTTTTTTTTTTTTTTTTTTTTTTTGTTTTGTTTTTGTTTTTTTTCAGAATATCCATTCTTAGCTGGGCCAGTAGATAAGAATGTTGCAAAACTCTGTTGATGATCTCTGCTACCAGTATGGGAAGAAATGACAAAGAATCAATCAAATTTGTCCATCATTTAAATAACAACTGCACATTCTTACATGATAAACAGGGAAAGCAACTGACTATTTGAATTTAATTTAATTTAATGAAGCTGGATAATATGCTGTTTTTTTTAGAAATCACACAAATTTAATTCCTGATAGACTACTGTTCAAAGCTTTGTCATCTAGACACTCATTAATTTACATAATGTGAATTCTTAAAGTAAAAATGACAGACAAAGGATTGTGATTTTGAAAAAAAGATTTATTGAGTTATTTAATAGCAGGATGTAAATAAGGTAAAAAGCAAGAATATGTTTAATATGCTACAGGGTGTCATCAAATCAAAGCACAAGGGAAGTTCATTTCGAGATAGTCTAACAGATTAAATGAATGCAAGTAAATAAAATGGATTACTTTTGTAACCCCATATTAAGTTTTAGGAACCATTACTATCCATTTATTAAATGAGTATTGCTTAAACATGAATTTAGAAACAGACTATTGGAGGTATTTTCCAGAACAGAAACTGATAATGTGGACTGATCCTTAGTCACAGCGTCCCAGATAGCAAGCAAACAATCAGTGATTAACAAATAACTTTGCTCTATGTATTTCAAAAAAAAAAAAAAAGGAGACATGCATGAATTTATGCACATGTGGTCTTTTACTAACTACACAGAATTATGAGATGATGGCTGTTCTGAAGCAAGTACCAGTGCGGACAAGTGAAGAATGTTGGACAGTGCGGACAAGTGAAGAATGTTGGACAGTGCGGACAAGTGAAGAATGTTGGACAGTGCGGACAAGTGAAGAATGCTGGACAGTGCGGACAAGTGAAGAATGCTGGACAGTTCGGACAAGTGAAGAATGTTGGACAGTACAGACAAGTGTAGAATGTTAGACAGTGCGGACAAGTGAAGAATGTTGGAGTGTTGGAAAATAATGGCCAACTGAGATGCATCTAATTACCTGGAAAAATATTACCTGAAGCAGTAAAGACAAATCTCAAAAGGATGTTATCTACCAAACCCAGTTATGATGGAAAGGTGAAAATGGACAAAGCTCATAAACACTACAGATGTCTCTAGGTATTTTGTTAGCATTGTTCTCATTGTGCCAGTAGACATCTAATACTGCCTCTATGTTTATGATTGCAAAACCATGGTCCATACAAGTTGACGAAATTTCATTTTAAAGCTTTACTGGTAAGCAACACAATTGCTCTTACATATGGCTTCTGCCTTATCAATCTGAAGCTATTCTAACAATTGTTCATCCATTAATTATGCATATTTAGATTTATTAAGAAAGTGTTGATATCATTTTAATTTTGATATTTCTATAACTATATCAATAGCCAAGCAACACAGACAGAATTTCTTAGCCTCATATGAAAGCTTACAGAACGATGAATAAAAATGTTGCTGATAATATATGCATCGTTTGAGCAGTTAGTGACACTGTAAATTGTTTACTAAACATTATTATTTAGCGTGCTTATTGTAACATATATAATTAGTTGTAAGACTTGTAATTTGGTGAATGCTATCACTTCACTATAAAGCTGAGGCTGTGATGAAGTTTGCTGTTTATACTTCCCTGCTAGCACCTATGTTTCTACAGGCATGAACATTAGTTTGTACTGGGGGATCATAACTTGAATTTGTCAAAAGGCTCACTGTAACTTATAGTGCAACTTTCCAGTGGAGGCATAAATAAATTTTGTGTATACTAAACTATTGTACAAGGCTAGAATTCCAAGATTTGGGAAATTACATACATGTTAAGTCCTTAGTACTGTTACTTGGTTAGTAAATGCTAAGTGTTGCAAATAGACACATTAAGTTAAAAGGCTGTATTCATAGTTGTTACAGTTGAGCGCAGGGTTAAATCACTGGATGCAGCCAAAAGTGAGGAACAATTCAGAAATATCAGCTGTGCTTATGGGAAGTAGTTAGAAACTCAAGAAAGTATTTTGCATATTATGGAATTATGAAATATAAATGAGAAATCTATGCAAACAGTGTGGCTTGCTTATGGAAATGAGGCTGTCTTCCAAACATTTGTGATTCATAGATACTTTTTGGTAGTAATGTTCTGTGTGTGTGTGCTTCTGTTATTAAAAGTGAATCTGTTCCTTTTCCAATCTTTTTTCAACTGCCAGTGATACTTGGCTGTGCTGCACACCTTACTGTTTGCAGTATGAGCTGGTTATCTCTTCCATACCAAAACCCACAGTACTGAGTGGAACTCGGCAACCAAGGAGAAGGAGATCTAGGCAGAAAATAACCCACCTGAACTATGCTGAACAAGAGTACCTAGAAAAATTTAGCATGGACACTTGTATGGCCCACTAAAGAGAAATGTGGGAATGCATAGCCTTCCTGTTCGTGTGGATAGAGGTATATATAATCTTCAGTATACTTGCCACAGTAACCTTTCACAGACAGACTAGGGACATACTGGGTATCATACAGGTTTTGCTTCAAGGACACTGAAACAGTTCCACGATATACTACTGGCCTATGTGCATGAGCATATCTATTTCCCAATGTCACCACAGAACCATGACAGTACCAGGTGTGCCTTCTACAGAATGGTGTACTTGCCCAAGATGCTTGATGCAACAGATTACACCCAGGTGGCTGCAAGGGCCCCATCTGAATCACAAAATGAGAAGTACCCTAACAGGAAGCGTTACACTCCATCAGCTGCCAAGTAATATATGATGTATGAGGCTACATCTCCAACATATTGTCCCAACATCCTTAAAGTGCCCATAATTCTCACATATGGAATAAATGTTTGCTGTATCACCTTCTTCTTCGGCTTTTCCCAGTTAGGGGTCACCACAGCGGATCACCTGTCCACTCATGATTGGCAGTGGAGTTTTATGGTGTCAAGTTGCCAGCCTGGCGCCCAACCTTCCACAGAAGGCAAACACACACACACACACAAACACACACACACACACACACACACACACACACACACACACACACACACACACACACACACACCTAGGGCCAATTTAGAGTGTCCAATCCACCTACAGCATGTCTTTGGGATGTGGGAGGAAACCGGAGCACCCAGAGGAAACCCACGTGACCACAGGGAGGACATGCAGACTCCGCACAGAAGGCACCCCAGCTGAGGATCAAACCAGAGAGCCTCTTGCTGTGAGGCGGCAATGCTAATCGCTGCACCTACACGGCCACCCTAAATGTTTGCTGTATCACCACTTCCTGCATATTAAGATTCTTCATGATCACATAGTTGGTACATGCAGATTATTATAATTTTGTAAACCATAAGTATATCTTTATTTTTAAAGTAAGATAGGTGGTAGTGATTAATCATCCCCTTCCTTTGTGTCCCAATTGTGTTATATTTTCCAGGTGGCACAGGTTACATAATTAAACCTTGGCTAATGGTACCAGTCCATAATTTGTAGGGAGCTGCTGATGAGTGTTTTAACACAGCACTAGTTCAGACAGGGATAGTCACTGAGGAAATGCTTGGCCTGCGCAAAGTTCATTTCTGTTGCCTGGATGAGTCTGGGGAGGGAGTGCCTTTCAGCATGAGTTTGCTAATGCATGCAGAATGTTTACAGCCTGCAGCAGTCTGTATAGTATGATTATGCTTCAGTCTGGTGTGCAACTGACGTAGCCAGTGACGGATAGCTGCAGTGCAGCTCGCTCTATCATATTTACCCCAGTGGGCAGCAACAGCAGCACAGCAACCAGTCCAGCAAATTTATAGTAAATGGCTGCACAGGTGAAGCAGTGGCATACAGTCCATAGCTATGGGCCATAACATAAACTATGTGACAGTTTAAAGCTTTCAGCACTGGCTTTGAAAGATATCTTCACCTGGTACACCCCTGTGTACAGGTGTGAAGGGAGGTAATGGAACCTCAAGAAGAGTTGTATATTACTCCAGAGGTACTGCTTGTGCACAGGAAAAAGGTGTTGAGCTACATAATGTCTCATTCCCTTCTGGTACACTCATTTCCTCATTATGCAGCATGCAGAACTATTACATAGGTCAAACAGCTTCTAGCATACCTAATTGCACTTAGCTGGGTTAGCCATCAATCCAGTTTGACACAGAGAGTATCTGGTGAATGAGTCAAAGGATTTTGTACCACAGCCTCTGAAATGTTGCAGGACTCCAGAGATACCAAATGAAAAACTCTATAATGGAACAGCCAATCATGCATGCAAGATTATACATTTTCCTTACCACCTGGGTGAGGTGGGATTTGCCAATAACCATTAGTGAAGTCAAAAGTGGACAAAAACCTCAGCCCTGTCCATTTTTTCAATCAGTTCATGTACTTGAGCCATAAACATTAAGTAAATTTAGATATGCTTTTTGAAGTCATTGCAAACCATTATGGACCTAACATGCTTAAAGGCCAGTAAAATGAGATACTCCACTCAAGTTGTGATTCCTCTATAATGAAAAATTTAAGAATTTTTCATACTTCATCCATAACTGCTTGGTATTCAGACTTTGGTATTTGATATGATTTTAACTGTACTTTCTCTTCAGGTACAATTAGCATAATATGAAGATTTAAGCTGGCTTTGCCAGTCACTTCCAAGAATATACCTTTATTTTTATTATTTTACTTCTTTCAGAGTCACTGATGGCATCTTGACTTCAGAACATGCCATGGTAATCTTAACTTTCCCATGCATACATGCTTAACTATAGAAACTTTTCCCTCCACTGGCTTCAGAACATTCATGTGATACAAACGTTTTGGTTTTCCTTTTCCAATTGTGTCATCTTATAATTCACTTCATTTTTCTTACACTTCAAAATGGCCTTTCTTCTTTGCAAGGAACTTTTTTTTCAGTTTTGGGTAGTAATACAAGCACATTATTTTATGCTTTGAACACTCTCAGAACAGCACTTCTGTCATATGTTCTCAGCTGTGTCTTTTGAGCACTCTCCATATGTTCTCTCACTACCAACATCACAG
The DNA here is from genome assembly GCF_019279795.1 of Protopterus annectens. Taxonomy (NCBI): domain Eukaryota; kingdom Metazoa; phylum Chordata; order Ceratodontiformes; family Protopteridae; genus Protopterus; species Protopterus annectens. The sequence continues at coordinate 303,120,346 of NC_056733.1, forward strand.
TTCTTAACCTGTCTTTCAGATCAAAAAATATCCTGTCACACTTTTAAATGGGGGATTTTCTTGTTCTCATGTTTCTTTTGTTATATCTTGAAAGCACTGGGGATAATTGTCATACAGCAGTTCAGATAGTGTGACTCCAACCAAGGCTTGGGGTACTTCTCTTACAGAAAAAAAAGTTGGCACTATTTTGTTTCCAAATATATCTCTTAGCATTTCATAACACAGACTTTAAAGCTTACAGCTTAGTTAAAACATTCAACTAGATCATCTGTTTGAGGCTGATAACAAGATGTCCTTGCCTGTTTCACTTTACAGTACTGATGCATCACTCTGGACATGAATGTGGTACCTTAGCCATTAAGAATTTCTCTTGGGATTCCTACCCTAAGGAACAGCAATACTAGTGCTTTGATTGGGGATTTCGCACTGCCTCAGGAAATGGTGTTTCATCATCAATTATTACCAGGATATACAGAGATGACCATTATTTAATTTCACAAGTGGACCCAGAATATCCACCGTTATACATTCAAACTGGATGCCTACTATGGCAAAAGGTATAAAAGGATTCTTAAATCCTGAATTAGGTATTGTCCTTTCGTATTCAGGAAAGGCTGATTAAAAGATCTATATGTCTTTCATAATATCAGGCCAATAAAATCTAGACATAACTATATCCTTTGTTTTGTTTTGTTTGTGCATAAATGACAACCCAAATGTGTGCTAATTTCATTTCAAGTGCTCTAAAAGGTTTTGGCATTAGTAACTGTCTCAGTGTCTATTTCTACTTTATAACAATACTGTGTAGAAAGTTAATTCTTAAATGAAAGCAGAGCTATGCAGTGGGCCTGTTCTTTTCTTTTTTTTCCCAACGACTTTCTCTCAGTATGTCTTTAGGTATCATCTTCCCACTCGGCAATGAACAAATTACCCTGGCTTATATGGAGGTCAATCAAGTCAGTATTATCCTCAGTATTCTGGCCTGAAGTGGAGTCTATAGCCTTTTTCTTTCCCCTACATATATAGGCACAGGCTTTTCCATTTCCTCTATTTCATCCCCCATGAAGGGTGGTTTTACCTACCTTTCTCAAACTACAGTCTCTTCTTCTGGTTGCTCTCAGCTTTGGTACAGCAGAGAGAAACTTAGGATTATGTTTATTTTTTTTCCTTTTGGGATGGGAACCATTTGTCCTTGCCTCAGTTTGGAATTTAACTTTCTGTTGTGGACAAAGTTACCTGTAAATGAACCACTCATTTGACTCAACACAACACACATTGCCATTAGTGCTGATGCCAAGGACTGAAAAGGAAAATTTTTGACCACAATAAGCAGTTAAGCCCCTCTTCATCTGTTGGGGCTGGTGATCACGCCATTGTGGCAGAAAGAGCAAATAATTAATTCAGTCCTTCATCTGGTGATTTAAACGGTAACACCAACTCTTTTAGGCAGTTTGCTTCAAAAGATGAGTTGCTGTTCATAGGCTCATAGGTAGATAGTAGGCTATCAGCCTAGTATACTGTTACAAGCCTAGCCCACAACTGGAGGTTAGAATCAAACCCTGTATCTCGAAACTGTGAGGATAAAACTTTAACCATTATGCCAACTCTTCCCCTAAAATGGTCTCCAGAATGTGAATTAAATGAACAAAAACACACACACATACACACACACAAACCTATTGACCATAGTGAGACCACAACTGCTACCTATCTACAGAATGCAGTAATTAATGCAGGCACCACAACACAAATCTGCAAGTGCCACAGAAAAAGTCTGTACAAGTCATTGTATACAATCAACAGTAGTTAACTGTAGAAATAACATTTATGAATTTGTAAGGCAAATTGAAAATATTTTATTTAGAACAATGTGACTCATTAAGCAAGGGTCCTTTGAACTTAAAAATATTTAAGTTTCCTAATGTTTTGTCCAAAGGCGACAAGTTATTTGCCGAGTCAGTTAAATTGTTTAATGACACTGGCATTTCAGTTATGAAGTTGCTATCTTATCAAAGTGAATGAACTGAAGTCTCAAATTCATAAACTGGACACAAGTATTAAATGTGTTAAAAATGTCAAAATTTGCCGATCTCTGTATGAAGGTATTTTGCCAAAAAAAAGGCATACAACAACTATTACAAGCAGGAAAGAAAGGAAATTACTCAGAGATGCAGAGGTTTATAGCAAAGGGGTTGTGCACTCTTTAAAGAACTCCAATGATTTTACACAATTTAAAAAACAGTTTGAGCAGGAACATATGGGCAGCCCAAATTTACTTTCAGGAGCAGTGATAGTCAATAAAGAAAATATAGAATTGAAATGAAGTACTTCAAAGTCTTATGCAAAAGCAAGAAAAGTAATAACACTCTAGCTCCTCATTTATCACCAATCTTTAAACAAATCAGTCAAAAATACAGAGACAAAATATATATGCAAGGAACAAAAATCAAGGAAGTGGGAGGGGAAATGCAAGAGAAACTAGTGTCAACACAAGTATTTAACCTCAGTGGCTTTATCATTTCTCTGTTCTTAAAAAGTATTTTCTTTTATTCCTTCGTATAAATTAGATTCATCGAAAGACATTATTGATTTAAAGTTAAACACTCACAAGCTTAATTTATGTTGTATATTAAGTGAAGGTCCACCTTTTAATTGTGACAATTTTGACACATTAAGAAAGAGAAGTATTTTTAATCCAGTTTTGCATAACACTTTATACAAATTTTTCACAATGCATGTGAAAATGAACATTGTAAAATTATTAAGTAATAAATCTATTTACATTTTTAATTTAATAAATAATGAAATGAGAGTACTATATGCAATGAATAGAAATGATGATACAAGAATTTTGAAAGTAGATAAGTATAGTATTGGTTAAATATCAAGGATTATATCAAACCTATGTGTTCAATACTGAGTGAAGTTGATTATTATGAAAAATGCTATCTCACTTTAATTGAACTAAAGTTTAAGAAACCTGACTTATTGATTGACTTGTTAGACCAATATTAAATAGATTGCTTATTATCTAATTTTTTAAAGTTGATTTTTCCTAAAATAGCAAGACTGTTTGGTATATCTAAAATTCAAAAAGATATTCATAATCAACCTGTTAGACCAATAGCAGCTGCTGATTTTTACAAAACTGAACTTATTTTGTTTATTTTTAGATTTTGTGTTGAACACTTTTGTTTAATAATCCAATTTAAATTAAAAAAATTGTGGATATTGTTGGATATTCTGTTCAATGACAAATTTAATCACAATAAAATTATGATGGTTACTCTCGATGTAATATTCAAGATCAAGGTACTGATGTTGGTAGAAATTATTTGTCTTAATTTAGTATATTTACTAATAGTTGTATCAATATGTTTTTTAGCTCATTACAAATAGTTTTAGAAAATAAGTTTTAGTAAGATTTTGGTTATGGCATCAAGAATGATATTGATTTTAGATGAAGTAAAGATTTTCTAGTTTTATATCTGTAAATATTATAATATTGTAAATACACCTGTAAATATTATAAATAGTGTAAAATAAAGTATTGCTATTCTTTTTGATAGGTTGTGAGATCTTCTACAACCACCTGAGCTACCACCAGGTCCAGCAGATGGGACCTTAGTTTAATTTCTCATC